>NW_017308663.1:95423-123697 GCF_000935625.1 Nanorana parkeri
GGTGGTGCCCCGAGAAGAATATGTTTGGGGGCGGGGGGGGGGGGGGGCAGGGAGAGTGGCATGACCACTCTGCTGCAGTGTTTGTAGTGTACCTGCTGCCCCCTTTTGCGGCCAGAGAATCCCAGGTTGCTAAGAGCTGGATGGGGGATGTGAAAGGGCCGTACACAACTCCTCGCTCAGCTCTTAGCAACCTGGAAAGCTCTGGTTGGCATCCCACCTGCTGGGCGGGGAGGGCAGCGTCACTCAACCACCTTCCCCACCACCCCTACCCCTGCTACCTCAGGCGGCAAAAAGGTTAAGGAAGACACTGGATATAGTTTAAATATATATACAGTATATATATCTGTGGGGCACTACAGATGGCTGGAGAACAGTGGATAGGGCTGATGGGCACTTCAGGTGGCTGGGGGATTATTAGGGACTCTATGAGGCACTGGGGAGTCCTGTGTGTGGATGGGGAGTTGTGGAGGGGGCACTGCAATGTTCTGGGGGACTGTGGATCATGCTGAGGGGCACTAAAGGTAGCTGGGGGAGCTGTGTATTAGCAGCGCTTCAAGGCACTGGGTAATCATGTGTTTATAAGGGCAGTTGTAGTTGGGGCTGTGGTTACTATAGGTGGCTGAGAAGCAATGGATGGGGCTGCAGTGTCCCCCAGCCCATCCACAAACCCCTATCCACCTGCAGTGATCCCAATCCCCCTCCACAATTCCCCAGCCACATGTAGGGCCTCCCAGTGACTTGAAGTGACCCAAGTACACAGTCCCTTGGCCTTAGGGCAACCTATATTTCCCCCCTCCAGCCACTTGCAGTGACCCACAATCCCAATATTCTTGCAGTGTCCATAAGCACCATACACAACTCTCCAGCCACCGGCAGTGCCCTTAGCCACTCTCAGTGCCTGCCATTCACAGCTACACATCCCCCTTCAATGCCATCTAACCCATTTATATCCCCTAGTTGTCTGCAGTGCTCCCCCAACCCCTTACACCCCCACAGCCACCTTTAGTGCCCCCCAGCCCTCTTCACAACCCCGTAGCCACTTGCAGTACTCCATTCGGACTTTCCCCGCCAAACACCCCCCAGCACTGCAGGTGGATGGGGTGCTGTGAAGGGGGCTGGGTGGCACAGCAGGTGATTAAGAAGCTATGGATGGAGCTGGAGGACATTGCAGGTTGTTAGGGGGCTATCAATTGGAAGGAACTGCAGGTTGCTAGGTGGTAATGCAGGTGACTGGGGGGTTGTGAAGGCAGCAGGGGGGCAGTGCAAGAGGCCTAGCTATGAATGAGGCTAGTGCTCTCTGCCCAGGTGACAGTGCAGTTAGTTAGTGGTCTTTTGGTGGGGGGCAGTGTGTACAGATACTGAAACCCACCTTCCCTGTTACTGAGACCACGTAGACTGGAACTTGGTTGAAATTGAATTCAAGCTTTGGTTTTCCCTTTTTCTCTGGCAAATTCATAGGTCACCAGAAGGGTAAGAAGGGAACTTTACTCTCTGGTGGACGCCCATCTAGCAGGTGGTCTGCACACCTGTGCACCAGGGAAGGCACTGATTTTCAGTACCTCCCTACAGGCCCGGCGCTACCGCAAGGCAAGTCAGGCGGCCGCCTGACGGCGCTGCAGGGTGAGGGCGGAAAAAACAGGGCATTTTGACAAGTACTTGTACTTGTCAAAATGCCCCGATGTTTGCGCTATATTTTTGTATTTTTTTCACTTACCTTCGGTGCAGGAGAGTCTATTCGGTAGATTACGATTGTTCCAGAGTGGGGTGATATACAGGGCAGCCATCAGGGGGGTACGGCTGATACTCATGTAAGGGGCTCGGGCAGCCTGGGGGATGTCGGACTGGCCGGAAGTGATGTCACGTTAGTGACGTGACGTCACTTCTGGCCGGTCCGGCGGCAGACGAGGCCATGTGTGCCGGTAAGAGGAGCTAGAAAGGAAGGAAGGAAAGGAGGGAGGGTAGGGATGCAGCCCTGACCAGCCCACCTGAGACCCCTTTAAAGCCCACCATAGACAGTCTCAGATGGGCTGTGCAGCATCTATGGTGGGCTCTGCAGGGTCACTCTCAGGTGGGTCCTGTGTCCAGCGCGTCACTAAGCCCTGCGTCCAGCACGTCACTAAGCCCTGCGTCCAGCACGTCACTAAGCCCTGCGTCCAGCGCGTCACTAAGCCCTGCGTCCAGCGGCGCGGGGGGGTGGGCCCCCGGCCTAAAGCTGTGTGAGGGGCCCCAAAATTTCTGATGGCTGCCCTGATAGTATACTCTGAGAGACCCAACAAGGATCTAGCGGACACCCAGACTCTGGCAAGCATTTTGGGCGTAGGGAGGGTAGAGTGGGACAATAGTGTGGTGTCCAGTAATGTGAACGGGGGTGCTCTCTGTTGTGCAATTTTATTACATCACAAATATCTGGTGTCGCAGCCAAAACAAACAAAAAAAGGCCTTTTTCAAGTTATAATGAATCAGATTGGAATGCTGCTGCCGTATTTAAGCCAAGCAACAACGTACAAGTTTAAAAAAATATATTACACATTAGGGCTGCGGAAATTAAACATTAATTTCTCGATGAATCGTTAAACTTTTTGATCGATTAAAATTCTTTTGATCGCTAATGAAAACACTCACCTCTCCGCCGGCTTCCGGGAGTCCCGTCGGATAACCGGTGATGTCACGGACATCGACGTCACCGGACTCCCGTGACGTCGATGTCCCCAAGTGGCTCCGTCAGCTAATGAAGGGAAGGGGGGACGAGTCTGGTGACGCCGACGTCACCGGACTCCTCCCCCTTCCCTTCCTTAGCCAACGGAGCCACTTGGGTCGTTGAGTTTGCCCAAGAAACTTTCTGCACGAGCGCCAGCCAAGGCATTGGCCTATACACATACAGCACAGCAATGAAGTAATACAATGAACTCGGATCACACTAATCCAGCACGTTATTATTCTGAGTTGCCCCTCTCAAGCGGCGGCCATATTGAGTGGGGCACGTGAGAGTAATAACGTGCTGGATTAGTGTGATCCTAGTTCATTTTATTACTTCATCGCTGTGCTGTATGTGTATAGGCCAATGTAGTTGGATCTGTATGTGCGTTATAATTAATCGAAATTTATCGATTTTAAAAAAATTTTTATTAATCGAACACGAAAATTTTAATCAGTACCAGCCCTATTACACATGCAAATTTTGTGATGCCAGTATACGTTGTTGCTGACACTGTCCGTGAGAAGAGTACTGTTCTGTAATACCACATACAGCCAGTGGTGTAACAATCACCATAGCGACCCAGGCGGCCGCTATGGGGCCCGGGGCACAGTGGGGCCCGGCCAGATGACGTGCGGGTCGCCTGAGTCGCTATGGGATCCTCTGCTGGTGGCTTTCACTGGCGGCTGAAGACGAACACGCCGCTGTGCAGATCACTAACAGTAATCTGTGCAGCAGCGCTTTCCTCTCCACAGAGCCAATGAGAGCCAGCAGCGGCGGTGGAGCAGGCTGGACCCGGCAGTGGAGGAGGAGGCAGGGGCCCGTGGTCGGCAGCAGGGGAGGAGGCGGGGCCCGGTGACTAAGAAGGAGGCAGGTCTGGTGACGGAGGAGGAGGCGGAGCCCATCCGCGACCGTGGAGGAAGAGGAGGCGGACAGGTAAGGAGTTCGACCAGCCCACCTGAGGGTGACCCTGCAGAGAGTCTATGGTGGGCTCTGCAGGTTCACAGGTGGGATCTCGAGTGGGCTCTGCAAGGGGTATAACTAGAAATCACAGGGCCCCATACAAAATTGTGCTATGGGGCCCTGTGATTTCTAGTTATGCCCCTGCATACAGCCAAAAGTTATCTCCCAAGCTTGTGATTGAAGATTTGGTGTTTTTGCACAAATTTGCAATAACAGTAGGACCCTCTTCTTCCAGCTGCTGGTTCTTTTTACATTGGTACATGTCCCACATGGCAGTGCTAAACCACCCATGCCTTTGGTTGTATTTGGTTGTATTTTGTATTTGTATGTATTGCTAAAATGTAGAAGTTCATATCGAAATGTTTCATATCCTGTAGATTTGGAAACAAGTTTCGCAAGTATAGTTGTATTTTTGTAATGAAAAGAGATTTGTATTTTTTTTATTTTAGAATACGAGACGAATGAGTACGGAGTCCTTATTAATAAGAATGAAACATAATAATTGGCCTCGTGCTCGCCGGGAATTACGGGAGTGTTTCTTCACTCATCATTAAAATAACATCTTCGGCGGGCAGCAATTGCATGAGGAAATCTTTGTAGGTTCTGCTCTCCGGTGAATATTCCAGCTGCGTGTTTGATGACACACTCAGATGTCAGGAAAGGTAATGACAGGTTACCTCCGAGGTCTATTTCCCTCGGTAATGCCGCCGATAACTAAACACAAGTGAAATGATTTAGATTTCATTCTGAATGTTGATTTCTTCTATTGTGTTTTTACTTTACATGAAATGAATGAACCTGTAATGTATTAAAGGAGAACTATGGGGTCAGGGCTTTTCCCCATATTTCTCCTTAGGGTAACGGGAGGACACAAACTAGCGTCCTCCCGTCACCCTAGGCTCAGTATATAGGGAGCTACAGCTGGCCCCCATTCACACTGAGCAACATGAAAATCGTGCGATTTTGAGGGATATTGCGCGATATTAAGCGATATTGAGCGACTTGTCGCGCAACTTTTTCCTATTGGGCTGTATGCAATCAGGAGCAATATCGCTCGAAAAAAGGGTCATGTAGGAGCGACAAGCTACCAGCGACGAGCTACAAGCGATATTGAGCGACGAGATGTGAACAGCTCCATTGAAATGGATTGGAGAAGGTACATAGAGCGATATCGCGTGGAAATATGAGCGATATCGCTGCAAAAATCGCTCGATAAATCGCTCAGTGTGAATGGGGCCTGAGACGCCGCAGGCGGTGCGGATCCCGACAATTATGTCTGGATCCGCCCAGCTGCGTGACTGACAGCTGGCTCTGCCTATCTAGAGGCAGAGCCAGCTGTACCTGCCCCCGTCCGTTCCCCCAGTCAGCGCTGGCGGATCGGAGTCGGGAGGGGGGAATCCAGCAGAGAGCCGTGACAGGTTCGAGAGGTGAGCGAACGCCGCTATGTGTTCGCTCACCTCCCGATCTACTGAGCCGACCTGTGACAGTCTCATTGTCACAGGTCGGCTAGAACTATGAGGTGAGTGAAAAGCCCCTCCCCCCCTCATAGTTCTCCTTTAAATACATGTCAGTGTATTCACATAGTTACATAGGTTGTAGAAGACACGTCAGTATAAAAACAAACAACCCCCCCTCCCCACAAACTTGTATTTTCAAAACCCTAAACCTTGATCCATAAGGCCCCTATCAGGGATCTCCTTCTGATCGGAATGGCACTGATCAGATGTCACCGCTGTGACAATCATGACATTTGTGTCTATTACCGGACCTAATGTTGGTCTATGGGGAATCAGATGTAAACACCACCAATCTGGCACGATCAAGCCCGCTGATACAGAACACTGTTCCATTTGGTTTTCCGGACCTGGCCCGAGCCAGGGGAAACTGGATGTAAGCGGACACCCATCCATTTAGATTCGGCTGCCCGTAGACTTACACTGGTCATCCAATTGGGTCTGCCTGAAGAACCGAGACGGAGCTCATCAGACCCCCATCTGAAAGAGGCCTAAGAAGGAAAAAAGAAAGAAATAGTTCAATTGTCTCTAACATCCTCAGTGGTGAATCAGATTCCTCCCAGATCAACATTTTACAATACTATTTTATACAAATATTTCAGTCGTATTTATTTTGTGCAAACTGTTTATTTTGGAAACTGTTGGAACTTCTTGCACAGCCTCACAGAGAAACATACAGTGTGATACGCATGCTGCTCATGGCTTAAAAACAGGAAGGAAGCCACAGCTTTATTTTCTACCTTTTTCAATACAACAGAGTATCTACCATAGACATACTGTATATAACAGAACTTATAAACACTGCCATCTAGTGACCGAAATTGTATACTGCAGGAGTTATTGCTATAAGTACTATAATAATGTGTATTCTAACAGAAACATGGCCAGCCCTGACTCAGTCTTTGTAGTCAGATAAGTATTTTTTTTTTTTGAAGCCCGTGGACGTGCGTTTAAACAAACTTCCCCCTGTGAACAAAAAAAGTGAACCGTGAAATCACAGCACACAAAAACGTGCACAAGGGTGCAAGGTCCTTCAATAAAGAACGGACCCATTTCCCGTCCCCGGGGCGCAAGGCTCCTGACAGGGGTTGAGATACTTTGGTCCACCAACCCGAAGGCCGATGGACCATTTCCTTTGGGGACCTGCGGAAACAGGTCCCTCACAGTACTTGGCAAGTGGGCTCTCCCGAAGAGAGACCCACCTCCTGGGTGGAAGGAGACAGAGAACCCCCTACGAGGCACAGAATCTCCTCCCAGCGTCAGGAATAGGCCCCGAAGAAACCTGCACCTTCAGCATCAGTGGGTCAAATTTAAAAATAAAAAAGTGCCAAACGTGCATAAAGTGCATAGAGTGCATAAATAAATCTAAAGTGCCAGTGCACCACGCTGACAGGCCTTAGGGGCCGGAATGCAAAAATATTGCCCCGGACTAGCCATAAGGCCATAAGTATCCATCGAGGGAAGAAAAAGTAATAGACATTTGGTCTTAATTTACCACCTTCTCCTTTTTTATATATTCTTTTTATATATTCGTAGCTCTGATCATAAGAACTTTTATCCCTACCTCAAAGTCCACACTGCACTAAAATATTGTGTAACAATACAGACTGGCCTCAAGAAACTTTTTGTTTAAATTATTTGGACTCTAATAGAGTGGATAGTAAGCGGGTTTTATAATCTGACCGCTACCTCTGCTGAACTCTGCAGTTTACTCAGTATCTTCCTCTGATGATTAACCTCTCCATTGATATACCGTTTAATGTGATTTATATAATTGTCACATAATATCTACCGTTTAATGGGAGTTATACAATTGTCACACACTATCTTATATACACAATTTTAAATAATTTATATGTTTTTATGGTATATACACAATTGTCACTTAGACCACGTATGTGCCACTAAAGACGAACACGCCGCTGTGCAGATCACTAACAGTAATCTGTGCAGCAGCGCTTTCCTCTCCACAGAGCCAATGAGAGCCAGCAGCGGCGGTGGAGCAGGCTGGACCCGGCAGTGGAGGAGGAGGCAGGGGCCCGTGGTCGGCAGCAGGGGAGGAGGCGGGGCCCGGTGACTAAGAAGGAGGCAGGTCTGGTGACGGAGGAGGAGGCGGAGCCCATCCGCGACCGTGGAGGAAGAGGAGGCGGACAGGTAAGGAGTTCGACCAGCCCACCTGAGGGTGACCCTGCAGAGAGTCTATGGTGGGCTCTGCAGGTTCACAGGTGGGATCTCGAGTGGGCTCTGCAAGGGGTATAACTAGAAATCACAGGGCCCCATACAAAATTGTGCTATGGGGCCCTGTGATTTCTAGTTATGCCCCTGCATACAGCCAAAAGTTATCTCCCAAGCTTGTGATTGAAGATTTGGTGTTTTTGCACAAATTTGCAATAACAGTAGGACCCTCTTCTTCCAGCTGCTGGTTCTTTTTACATTGGTACATGTCCCACATGGCAGTGCTAAACCACCCATGCCTTTGGTTGTATTTGGTTGTATTTTGTATTTGTATGTATTGCTAAAATGTAGAAGTTCATATCGAAATGTTTCATATCCTGTAGATTTGGAAACAAGTTTCGCAAGTATAGTTGTATTTTTGTAATGAAAAGAGATTTGTATTTTTTTTATTTTAGAATACGAGACGAATGAGTACGGAGTCCTTATTAATAAGAATGAAACATAATAATTGGCCTCGTGCTCGCCGGGAATTACGGGAGTGTTTCTTCACTCATCATTAAAATAACATCTTCGGCGGGCAGCAATTGCATGAGGAAATCTTTGTAGGTTCTGCTCTCCGGTGAATATTCCAGCTGCGTGTTTGATGACACACTCAGATGTCAGGAAAGGTAATGACAGGTTACCTCCGAGGTCTATTTCCCTCGGTAATGCCGCCGATAACTAAACACAAGTGAAATGATTTAGATTTCATTCTGAATGTTGATTTCTTCTATTGTGTTTTTACTTTACATGAAATGAATGAACCTGTAATGTATTAAAGGAGAACTATGGGGTCAGGGCTTTTCCCCATATTTCTCCTTAGGGTAACGGGAGGACACAAACTAGCGTCCTCCCGTCACCCTAGGCTCAGTATATAGGGAGCTACAGCTGGCCCCCATTCACACTGAGCAACATGAAAATCGTGCGATTTTGAGGGATATTGCGCGATATTAAGCGATATTGAGCGACTTGTCGCGCAACTTTTTCCTATTGGGCTGTATGCAATCAGGAGCAATATCGCTCGAAAAAAGGGTCATGTAGGAGCGACAAGCTACCAGCGACGAGCTACAAGCGATATTGAGCGACGAGATGTGAACAGCTCCATTGAAATGGATTGGAGAAGGTACATAGAGCGATATCGCGTGGAAATATGAGCGATATCGCTGCAAAAATCGCTCGATAAATCGCTCAGTGTGAATGGGGCCTGAGACGCCGCAGGCGGTGCGGATCCCGACAATTATGTCTGGATCCGCCCAGCTGCGTGACTGACAGCTGGCTCTGCCTATCTAGAGGCAGAGCCAGCTGTACCTGCCCCCGTCCGTTCCCCCAGTCAGCGCTGGCGGATCGGAGTCGGGAGGGGGGAATCCAGCAGAGAGCCGTGACAGGTTCGAGAGGTGAGCGAACGCCGCTATGTGTTCGCTCACCTCCCGATCTACTGAGCCGACCTGTGACAGTCTCATTGTCACAGGTCGGCTAGAACTATGAGGTGAGTGAAAAGCCCCTCCCCCCCTCATAGTTCTCCTTTAAATACATGTCAGTGTATTCACATAGTTACATAGGTTGTAGAAGACACGTCAGTATAAAAACAAACAACCCCCCCTCCCCACAAACTTGTATTTTCAAAACCCTAAACCTTGATCCATAAGGCCCCTATCAGGGATCTCCTTCTGATCGGAATGGCACTGATCAGATGTCACCGCTGTGACAATCATGACATTTGTGTCTATTACCGGACCTAATGTTGGTCTATGGGGAATCAGATGTAAACACCACCAATCTGGCACGATCAAGCCCGCTGATACAGAACACTGTTCCATTTGGTTTTCCGGACCTGGCCCGAGCCAGGGGAAACTGGATGTAAGCGGACACCCATCCATTTAGATTCGGCTGCCCGTAGACTTACACTGGTCATCCAATTGGGTCTGCCTGAAGAACCGAGACGGAGCTCATCAGACCCCCATCTGAAAGAGGCCTAAGAAGGAAAAAAGAAAGAAATAGTTCAATTGTCTCTAACATCCTCAGTGGTGAATCAGATTCCTCCCAGATCAACATTTTACAATACTATTTTATACAAATATTTCAGTCGTATTTATTTTGTGCAAACTGTTTATTTTGGAAACTGTTGGAACTTCTTGCACAGCCTCACAGAGAAACATACAGTGTGATACGCATGCTGCTCATGGCTTAAAAACAGGAAGGAAGCCACAGCTTTATTTTCTACCTTTTTCAATACAACAGAGTATCTACCATAGACATACTGTATATAACAGAACTTATAAACACTGCCATCTAGTGACCGAAATTGTATACTGCAGGAGTTATTGCTATAAGTACTATAATAATGTGTATTCTAACAGAAACATGGCCAGCCCTGACTCAGTCTTTGTAGTCAGATAAGTATTTTTTTTTTTTGAAGCCCGTGGACGTGCGTTTAAACAAACTTCCCCCTGTGAACAAAAAAAGTGAACCGTGAAATCACAGCACACAAAAACGTGCACAAGGGTGCAAGGTCCTTCAATAAAGAACGGACCCATTTCCCGTCCCCGGGGCGCAAGGCTCCTGACAGGGGTTGAGATACTTTGGTCCACCAACCCGAAGGCCGATGGACCATTTCCTTTGGGGACCTGCGGAAACAGGTCCCTCACAGTACTTGGCAAGTGGGCTCTCCCGAAGAGAGACCCACCTCCTGGGTGGAAGGAGACAGAGAACCCCCTACGAGGCACAGAATCTCCTCCCAGCGTCAGGAATAGGCCCCGAAGAAACCTGCACCTTCAGCATCAGTGGGTCAAATTTAAAAATAAAAAAGTGCCAAACGTGCATAAAGTGCATAGAGTGCATAAATAAATCTAAGGTGCCAGTGCACCACGCTGACAGGCCTTAGGGGCCGGAATGCAAAAATATTGCCCCGGACTAGCCATAAGGCCATAAGTATCCATCGAGGGAAGAAAAAGTAATAGACATTTGGTCTTAATTTACCACCTTCTCCTTTTTTATATATTCTTTTTATATATTCGTAGCTCTGATCATAAGAACTTTTATCCCTACCTCAAAGTCCACACTGCACTAAAGTATTGTGTAACAATACAGACTATCAGAGCCCCTCTTACATCAGAGCCCCTCTTACATCAAAGACCCCTTTACATCAGAGTCCCCTTTACATCAGAGCCCCTCTTACATCAGAGTCCCCTTTACATCAGAGCCCCTCTTACATCAGAGTCCCCTTTACATCAAAGTCCCCTTTACATCAGAGTCCCCCTTACATCACAGCCCCTCTTACATCAAAGTCCCCTTTACATCAGAGCCCCTCTTACATCAAAGTCCCCTTTACATCACAGCCCCTCTTACATCAAAGTCCCCTTTACATCAGAGCCCCTCTTACATCAGAGCCCCTCTTACATCACAGCCCCCCCTCCTCCCCATATGCAGATCCAAAGGAACCTGACATACCAAGAAGCGCTCTGCTTTATTTCAGGAGGAATGTATGAATGCACCTCAATGGTGTGAATGGGCCCTAAAGGGGGAAAATGTCCCCTAGTGGTGCCACGTGGCGATATCAGAGGATACTTTAGATCCAATTTGGGTTATTGTTTTAATTATTTTGCTGCAAAAGAAAGTTCAGCAAAATCTCAGCTCATCCGGTTTTTGTACGTTTTTGGCCCTCGGAGATACATTTTTGGTCTTCAGATGAGAAACGTTTTGGCCCTTGGGACCATCAGACTGAAATGCGTGTGCAGTTTGTTTTCCGATGTGCTTTCGGATTTGCATTCTCTGCTTTGCCTTGGCCCGCATTCTCACCCAGCTCTCCTCTCCCACACCCTTCGCAGCGCCCTGTGATCGGGACATACCGGGCCGCTGCCGGGGTGGGGCACCGCGTTAAAATCCTCTCTGAATGAAGTGTAATCGTGCGCTTGCTGGAATCTCCCGTCTCATGGTATGTCCGAGATATTCAACCACCCAGGCCAAGTTATTTCTATTCCAAGAATGTAAAAACAAAAAGTCTTTCATGTGGCGGAGAGAGCTGGAGGAGCAACGCGGAAAGTGCAAAAAAAAAAAGGAAATTTCTTGGGTTTTTACTGGCGTTGTTACTGGTATGTGCGGAGCTGCAAACAGAGATATGCTGCGATAATCCTATGTGATCTGCATGTATATAGAGAGCCAGGAATTGGCTTCCTGCTTACCTGTTAGCCCCCCGCCCCCCGGTACCCAAGCACAGCTGTTGGAAAGAGTGTAAGGCTTTCCAATGCCGGCAGTTCCACCAACCCAATGTATCGCCTTCCTAATTGGCCTTCCATTACACAGGCTACCCCCTTCAGTCTATCATGAATGCAGCTGCTAGACTCATCCACCTAACCAACTGCTCAGTGTCTGCAACCTCCCTCTGCCAATCCCTGCACTGGCTTCCATCCCACACCCCCCTCTGCCAATCCCTCCACTGGCTTCCAATAGCCCAAAGGATAAAATGCAAAATATTAACAACAACTTACAAAGCCATCCACAGTTCCGCCCCCGGCTATATCTCCAACCTCGTCTCAAAGTATCACCCTAACCGTCCCCTCTGCTCATCCCAAGACCTCCTGCTTTCCAGCTCCCTTGTCAACTCATCCCATGCTCGCCTCCAGGACTTCTCTAGAGTCTCTCCCATCCTCTGGGACTCTTTACCCCAACCTGTACGTCTATCTCCCACCTTGACTGCCGTTAGGCGATCCCTTAAGACTCATCTCTTCAGGGAAGCCGATCCCACCTCAACCTGACCGCTCAACCATCACGTTCTCAAACAATTCATCCCCACACAGCTCCCTCCTCATGTATCACTTCTCCCTCCCTTTTAGATTGTAAGCCCTCAGGGGCAGGGCCCTCCTTACCATCCTGTCTTGAATTGTATTGTGATTGTAATGTCTTCCTTCTATTGTAAAGCGCTGCGCACACTGTTGGCGCCATATAAATCCTGTATAATAATAATCTCAAACTCAAGCGAGCGTTTAATATGTGACACAAGATATATCCGTATTTGTCTACAAAAAATGTATACTCTTTTGTAACTTCTGGTCAGTTGGTCAGTGAAAACCAGGGACCCTATTCACGTTTTCACAGCTTTCACCCAGGACTCACCTGCTTTTCCAACTGAATCCAATTAGAAATATGTGGAAACTGTGTGAATCTTTTGTGAAAACATCTATATATAGACCTCCAAAGTCGACATGTGTTGATCTTGTGCAAATCTGCATAACAGCCTAAACAAACATGTGTTAGGGTGACACCCCCTGGCAGGTGACACAGGCTTCCCTGAGGGGCAGAATCTAAGCAGCAGCCGGTGTTCACCAGAGCTCCTGATGGCGGAGATGGGCTTGGCTGCTTGATTGGTACCGGGTCGCGATGCCCAGGGTCTGCCCTGCCAAGGGATGGACGAAAACAGGAGGGCTCCAATGAGGAGACAGTAATCGGGTCCAGGCAGAGGGTGGTCGAACGGTCCCAGGTCAGCAACGAGTAATTGGAGGATAAACGCAGGAGACAAGAGCAAAGTCGGGTCCAGGAAGAAGATCAGGGTGGGCAGCAAGCAAAGAAGGGTCAGGCAGTCCAGGTCAGCAATGAGAAAACAGAAGTGTAAGCTCTTTAGACAAACAGGAAGCTGGAAAAAAAAAGACAGCACCAGCACCTTGCAGAGTTAGTGCTTAAATACCCCTCTGAGACGACACGCCCAGCTGTGAATGGTCAAGATTAGGGATGACCTTCAGGTTTGGGTTGACCATGAATTTGACCCGAACCCAATCTGTTTGCAGTTCAACAAATGCGCAGTTTGGCCAATTCACCTGCCCAGTGAGGTTCCCTCTGTGTCCTAGGTACCAATGATATGATTGGTTGCTAGGATGCTGGCACCTGGGCCACACAGCATTAGTGGTAGCTAAGAGGCAGTTGGGCATCCAAAGACATTGTGGGGCCATCAGCTTATTAGCAACCAATGACACTGCGAGCTGCTACAAAGTGATGAAAATCCAAAATGTTTTAGTAGCTCCTGGAACAAAAAATGAGAGATGATCTTCCAATGGGGACACTTTTTCTGGTGACAGATGTCTAAAACGGGGGGTTTTCCTTTTAATTCCTGTTGTGTCACTGGGGCAGGAAGTGAAGGGAAATCCCCTCGGTGGGAGGAGCTAGACTGAACCTGTCTTGACTTCTATCTAAAACTGAAAATATAGATAAAGCCGTACGTACCCTTCATATAGTTGTTTGTAAAACAAAGATTTCATACCAATAATAAAAAGGAATGTGAAACAAAGTTTTGAAAATGTAAATATAAAATTGACCAAAAAAAATAAATTTTTCCTGGAAGACATTGACAGAATCTTGGTAAACCCGGGTCTGGTCTCAAGACATTTATTCGTAATCGTTTAATGTTTTGTTTTTTAAACCGACGTCTGACGCGGCTTTATAAGAAAAGTGCAAAAGACAAAAACTGCAAATTCCATTTTGGGCAGAAGATCAGGAATGGACATCTGGGGGTGGAAGACTCTGGAGTGTGGGATGGACATCTGGGGGTGGGAGACTCTGCAGTGTGGGATGGACATCTGAGTGTGGGAGACTCTGGAGTGCGGGATGGACATCTGGGGGTGGGAGACTCTGCAGTGTGGGATGGACATCTGAGTGTGGGAGACTCTGGAGTGCGGGATGGACATCTGGGGGTGGGAGACTCTGGAGTGTGGGATGGACATCTGAGTGTGGGAGACTCTGGAGTGTGGGATGGACATCTGGGGGTGGGAGACTCTGGAGTGTGGGATGGACATCCGAGTGTGGGAGACTCTGGAGTGTGGGATAAACATCCGAGTGTGGGAGACTCTGGAGTGTGGGATGGACATCTGGTGGGGGGAGACCCTGTAGTGTGGGATGGACATCTGAGTGTGGGAGACTCTGGAGTGTGGGATGGACATCTGGGGGTGGGAGACTCTGGAGTGTGGGATGGACATCTGAGTGTGGGAGACTCTGGAGTGTGGGATGGACATCTGAGTGTGGGAGACTCTGGAGTGTGGGATGGACATCTGAGTGTGGGAGACTCTGGAGTGTGGGATGGACATCTGAGTGTGGGAGACTCTGGAGTGTGGGATGGACATCTGAGTGTGGGAGACTCTGGAGTGTGGGATGGACATCTGAGTGTGGGAGACTCTGGAGTGTGGGATGGACATCTGAGTGTGGGAGACTCTGGAGTGTGGGATGGACATCTGGGGGTGGGAGACTCTGGAGTGTGGGATGGACATCTGAGTGTGGGAGACTCTGGAGTGTGGGATGGACATCTGGGGGTGGGAAAATTCTGGAGTGTGGGATGGACATCTGAGTGTGGGAGACTCTGAAGTGAGGGATCGACATCTAAGTGCGGGAGACTCTGGATTGTAGGATGGACATCCAAATTTGGGAGAGTCTGGAGTGTGGGATGGAAATCTGAGTGGGGGAGACTCTGAAGTGTGGGATGGTCATGTGAGTGGGGGAGACTGGAGTGTGGGATGGAAATCTGAGTACGGGAGACTCTGGAGTGTGGGATGGACGCCAGAATGTGGGAGACTCTGGATTGTGGAATGGATGTCCGAGTGTGGGAGACTCCGGAATGTTGGATGGACAGCTGTGTGGGGGAGACTCTGGAGTGGGGATGGATGTCCAAGTAGGGGAGACTCTGGAGTGTGAGGTGGACATCCGCCTGTAAGAGATTCTGGAGTGTGGGATGGACATCTGAGTGTGGGAGACTCTGGAGTGTGGGATGGACATCTGAGTGTGGGAGACTCGAGTCCGGCACATTACAGGAAATCTGCAAATCTTCGGGTGATGACCCAGGTGTAGACCATAGTATTTCCAACCTTTCTCTTCAGTCTGTTCCCAGGGTGCATCCAGCAGATTCTATGGCTTCAGCGTACAGACGGGCCCTCATCGGCCACTTCTAGAAAACAAAGGAGAGTAAGGGGAAGAGACTGCTGATACCTCTCTATGAACGTTGCTTTTAGCTGACACTTTATATGGATCTTATGATTTGCTTCCAGCAGAGTTCTATCTACATGACATTTGTGGGTTCTTTCCTTGTTTGTGTACAGGGGCATTGCTAGAGTTCTGCACCCCAGAGCACCTAGACTGAGATGTTGTGTGACCTGTTGTTTCTCTTCATTCTCTCTTAAAGCCCAACTTCAGGACCCCTCTATGCCCCTTGTGGCTCTGTAATTAGAGTCATTTAGACTTTTGTTTTTTTTATACTTACCTTTTCCAGATGTCTTTAGGGTCAGTCAGGGTCCTATTCTTCTTCACCTCTTCTTCAGGCTGGGAGGTCCCCAGTTATGCATAGAGTGGCATTGATGTTGACAATATCGCCGCTCTGTGCACATCTACGCTGCAAGTAAAGGACATTAAGGTGAAGCCCCCTCAGGGTTTCCGGGGCCCATGACGCCCTGCACTTAGAGTAGGCCCTCAGTATTCCATGTTGAGTGAGGCTTGAAGTAATTAAACCTAAAACACTGGGTCCATCTATTGACAGAGAAGAGGTATAGCAGCTGACAGCATCGCTTCTACTCAGTACCCTGAGTCTCTTTGCAGTAGGCGTTGCTGTCAGCCATGTTTGCTGTATCAAGCTGCAATGGGCCTCTGCTTCTCTGACATTTCTGGTTCTTCCCCGGTAAATATACAAATTGATTGGCTGCTCAGCCAAGAGCCCCATGCCTGCCCAAAGGTTTGGTCAATCTGATGGGATTCCTGGGTTCTGCCCTTTAGTTCCTGAGTCTGCACACTCGCTGTGGCAATTATAAGAATCTTCTCCTCTCCCTGCAGGGTTATTTTATACTATAAAAATGTAACAGCTGGAGTGGGAGGAGCCCATGGTGGACAGGAACACCTAAATATCCAAGGTGACGCAAACTGTGTCCCTAATGGGATATAATGAGCCAAAATGTGGATCAGAGCACCTGGCTCCACCTATGACTGAAATATCCCCTTCGCATGGACAGTGTGATTGTATTGTGTATGGTGAGCTTTAGGTATACACCAACCAAGGCTTGGAGTCATGTTACAGTATGTTGTTCTGTTCTGTTCTGTTATGTTCTGTTGTCTCTTGTTAATAGAGGCCCTTGCACATGTTTCCAGAGATAACTAAGCTGATGAAAAAAGATCTTCAATCTGGAGGAAAGCCCTTTAACTTGAAGGAAATCTCTTCAACCTGGTGGAAATCCCTTCAAACTGCAGGAAAGCCCTTCAACCTGGAGGAAGGCCCTTCAACCTGGTGAAAAGCGCTTCAACCTGGAGGAAAGCCCTTCAACCTGGAGGAAAGCCCTTCAACCTGGAGGAAAACCCTTTAACCTGGTGAAAAGCGCTTCAACCTGGAGGAAAGCCCTTCAACCTGGAGGAAAGTCCTTCAACCTGGAGGAGAGCCCTTTAACCTGTAGGAAAGCCCTTCAACCTGGAGGAAAGTCCTTCAACCTGGAGGAGAGCCCTTTAACCTGGAGAAAATCCCTTCAACCTGGGCGAAAGCCCTTCAACCTAGAGGAAAGCCCATCAACCTTGGGGAAAGCCCTTCAACTGGGAGGAAAGCCCTTCAACCTGGAGGAAAGCCCATCAACCTGGAGGAAAGCCCTTCAACCTGGAGGAAAGCCCTTCAACCTGGAGGAGAGCCCTTCAACCTGGAGGAGAGCCCTTCAACCTGGAGGAAAGCCCTTCAACCTGGAGGAAAACCCATCAACCTGGAGGAAAGCCCTTCAACCTGGAGGAAAGCCTTTCAACCTGGAGGTAAGCCCTTCAACCTGGGGGAAAGCCCTTTAACCTGGGGGAAAGCCCTTTAACCTGGAGGAAAGCCCTTCAACCTGGGGGAAAGCCCTTCAACCTGGGGGAAAGCCCTTCAACCTGGGGGAAAGCCCTTCAACCTGGGGGAAAGCCCTTCAACCTGGAGGTAAGCCCTTCAACCTGGAGGAAAGCCCTTCAACCTGGAGGTAAGCCCTTCAACCTGGGGGAAAGCCCTTCAACCTGGAGGAGAGCCCTTCAACCTGGAGGAAAGCCCTTCAACTGGGAGGAAAGCACTTTAATTCTGCTATTGTGGATTTAATTTATTTTACACATATAACCCTGTGTGGCCCATGTTACCTTCATAGGATGCAGATACCTCGGGCTGATTCCAGATGGAACACCGCCACCAAAGTTCCCATCCTGATCCAACGCCTGGGTGAGGTGGGCTATGTAGCTGGTGGCCAGGACCAGGACATCGGGCTGATTCCAGATGGAACACCGCCACCAAAGTTCCCATCCTGATCCAACGCCTGGGTGAGGTGGGCTATGTAGCTGGTGGCCAGGACCAGGACATCCAGCTTGGACAGTTTGGTGTCCGGGGGGACAGAGGGAAGGGCAGCTTGAAGGGACAAGAAGGCCTCCCGAAGGGTACGAACCCTGTTCCTCTCCCGTGCATTGTTCTCAGGGGCCTGCTTCACCGAAACTGCCCCGTGGGGTCTAGAGAGAGATGCGACCTGTAAAAGACAAAAAAGATAAAACTTAATAGCGCAATAAAAGGTAAAATAACAAAACCAAAATGTTGCTTCAATATAATAGTGGTCAAAGGTGGGACTTCCCCTCACTTCAGAGAGATAAATAGAGGCCCTTGCACATGTTTCCAGAGATAACTAAGCTGATGAAAAAAGATCTTCAATCTGGAGGAAAGCCCTTTAACTTGAAGGAAATCTCTTCAACCTGGTGGAAATCCCTTCAAACTGCAGGAAAGCCCTTCAACCTGGAGGAAGGCCCTTCAACCTGGTGAAAAGCGCTTCAACCTGGAGGAAAGCCCTTCAACCTGGAGGAGAGCCCTTCAACCTGGAGGAGAGCCCTTCAACCTGGAGGAAAGCCCTTCAACCTGGAGGAAAACCCATCAACCTGGAGGAAAGCCCTTCAACCTGGAGGAAAGCCTTTCAACCTGGAGGTAAGCCCTTCAACCTGGGGGAAAGCCCTTTAACCTGGGGGAAAGCCCTTTAACCTGGAGGAAAGCCCTTCAACCTGGGGGAAAGCCCTTCAACCTGGGGGAAAGCCCTTCAACCTGGGGGAAAGCCCTTCAACCTGGGGGAAAGCCCTTCAACCTGGAGGTAAGCCCTTCAACCTGGAGGAAAGCCCTTCAACCTGGAGGTAAGCCCTTCAACCTGGGGGAAAGCCCTTCAACCTGGAGGAGAGCCCTTCAACCTGGAGGAAAGCCCTTCAACTGGGAGGAAAGCACTTTAATTCTGCTATTGTGGATTTAATTTATTTTACACATATAACCCTGTGTGGCCCATGTTACCTTCATAGGATGCAGATACCTCGGGCTGATTCCAGATGGAACACCGCCACCAAAGTTCCCATCCTGATCCAACGCCTGGGTGAGGTGGGCTATGTAGCTGGTGGCCAGGACCAGGACATCCAGCTTGGACAGTTTGGTGTCCGGGGGGACAGAGGGAAGGGCAGCTTGAAGGGACAAGAAGGCCTCCCGAAGGGTACGAACCCTGTTCCTCTCCCGTGCATTGTTCTCAGGGGCCTGCTTCACCGAAACTGCCCCGTGGGGTCTAGAGAGAGATGCGACCTGTAAAAGACAAAAAAGATAAAACTTAATAGCGCAATAAAAGGTAAAATAACAAAACCAAAATGTTGCTTCAATATAATAGTGGTCAAAGGTGGGACTTCCCCTCACTTCAGAGAGATTTCCTGACACTTCCTGTTGTGTCACTGGGACAGGAAGTAATTAAAAATCTTCCAGAAATTAAAAAAAACCTAACAGGGGCACTAACCCTTCCCTACTCAGTCCCAACAAAACAGTTTTGGCTGGAATTTAACTTTAGTGTATACGTTAATGGATTTCAGTTCTGTCAGTCATGGAGGCTCTGCTTGTCATGTGGGCGTTATCTAGGGCAGGCCTTCTTAAACTTTCTCCACTCGTGACCCCTTTTTGGCCGAGGAAATTTTTAAGGGACCCCAACTTCAGTCGGTGTCTCCTCCCTCCCCTAGCGGCGTAAGTCGGTGTCTCTATCCCAACCCCCCCACCCTCGCCCCCCAGCACCAGTCAGTCTCTCTCCTCTTCAGTCCCTCGCCCCCCAGCACCAGTCAGTGTCTCTCCTCTTCAGTCCCTCGCCCCCCAGCACCAGTCAGTCTCTCTCCTCTTCAGTCCCTCGCCCCCCAGCACCAGCCAGTGTCTCTCTCCTCTCTTCACTCCCTCCCCCCAGCACCAGTCACTGCCTCTCTCCTCTTCTCTCCTCTTCCTGCGCACACTGCTCAGGAAGGTACCAAGTGCACAGGGGGGGGCGCAAACTACACTATACTGCAAATGATACATTAAACTAAAATAAAACAATCTAGCTTGGAGCCCAGACCTCCTCGGCCGCCTGGGCTCCTCACACAAGTACCGGCCATACCCCCCTGATGGCGGTCCTGGCCGGGGACTCGGATCGCGACCCCCCTGTTCACTTGTGGGACCCCATATGGGGTCACGACCCACACTTTAAGAAGCACTGATCTAGGGCAGTCTTCATGCAAATGAACCCTCTCTGGCAACGCCCACTCCTCCAGACTGACACCCACCAATCAAGGCATTATGGTATTTGCATAACTCCTCCCAAGTGCCCGCCTACTGCTTTCATCAGGGCTGAGGGCTCTTGAGAGGCATACTATAGCCCGGGTGCTGTGATGTTTTCCGGAAGCTATGTACAGCACCCTGCCGGCCCCTCCCACCAGCCATCACCTAAAGGAGATTGTACAATCAGATTGTAACATGTGCAGTGATCGCTAATGCAGGTTTCTCAATGACGAAGGTTAAACAAACTTCAACACCTGAACCCAGTTTTGCAACTTTGTATCCACTTCCTGTATCCGGGTGAATGACACATTGTTGTGTTCAGGACACATGGGGGGGGGGGATCTGGAGCAGTTGTCCATAGCAGTGGCATCACATGGGGGGTGCGGCCTGCACCCGGGTGACACCATTGGAGGGGTGAAACCAAAATGACAGACAGTCATTTTGATGTCACCCCCCCTGAAAAGTCGGGCACTCGGTCATGGACCGAGAGCCAGACAGTTGCTCAAAAGAGAGGAGGGGACCCGGCGGCCTATCTTATCCGGCCAGGTGAACGTCCCCTCCTCTCTCTGCTGGCATCCATCACCAAGATGGCCGCCGGCAGGTAATAGCGGTACAGCGCGTGACGTCGCCAGGTGCGTATGTGATTACATCACTGCGGGGTGTCACCCGGTACTCGCACCGGGTGTCACCTCCCTGCCTCGGGATGCCTCTGGTCCATAGCAACCAATCAGCATCTATCTTTCATTTTCAAAGCTGACCTGAACATATTGAGAAGCTGATTGGTTGCTACGGGCAACTGCTCCAGATTCTGTAGGGTGGTAAATGTTTTACAGATATTTCCCGATTAAACTATTAAAGTTTTAAAAAATAGTTTAAAAAAAAATGTAAACTAAATATTTTCTCACATTCCTGTGACCCGAAAAAACACCCAAAAACAACCCCAAATAAATTCCCCAGCTCCGGACGTGTGCGGCGATACCACATATGTGGGCGTTATTTGTTGTTTGTGCCGATAGTCGGGCCCAGAAACAAACAGTACCCATTTTTTGCCTCTTGATCAGTTTGATTGGTCACATTGATCACGTGATGAGGAGCTACCGGATCCCAACTCTGGGAGCGGGAGCTGTCAATGACAAGTGCAGTCACAGTGCCGGGGGGGGCGTAATTGAGCGTGCTCCCGGTGCTGTTTATAAGTGGAATACACCACCCCCCTGTGTATACGCCCGGCGGGAAGGGGTTAATAAATGAGATAATCGGGTGAATATTTGGGGTGAATAATGACATTCGTCACCCCCTTAGTGGTGAAAAGCACAAAAATGAAAATTTTGTTATTCCGCCAATTCTCACACGCACCCCCCCTCGGCCCTCTTACCCTCTGACGCTTGGCGATTTTTTGCCCCCTCTGCCACCCACTCAGCTGGGCTCTTGCGTCCCCCCGGGGCCCCTCGACTGCGTCTTCTTCCTGAGCCTCTCCTGCCGGCTCTTGAAGTTCCCAGCCCGGTACAACGACTTCTGCTCTCAGCATTCTGA
Organism: Nanorana parkeri; assembly: GCF_000935625.1. Taxonomy (NCBI): domain Eukaryota; kingdom Metazoa; phylum Chordata; class Amphibia; order Anura; family Dicroglossidae; genus Nanorana; species Nanorana parkeri. The sequence goes on from NW_017308663.1 coordinate 116,875, forward strand.
CCGGCCAGCAGCCACTTCACATCTCGCTCTATGGAACTGAATTAAGAGGGAAGAATTCCTCCCCGGAGCCGATTAGAGGAAATGAAGATTCCTGAGAATTGATGTTACATCCCCCGAGCCGTGTGATGAGCAGAGGGCTGCAGGCGGCTCTTATCACCTTCAGACATGTAATGAGGGAATGTTTTCACAGACTGTCCGGGCCGGCGCTCTTCTCCAACCACCGCCAGGAACCCAAAATACTCCCCGTCCATGTTCCTGCTCCTCTCAGGACACCCAGATGGTCCAGGAGAGGCCCAGGAACCTAAAATACTCCCTGTCCATGTGCCTGCTTAAGTTCCCAGCCCGGTACAACGACTTCTGCTCTCAGCATTCTGACCGGCCAGCAGCCACTTCACATCTCGCTCTATGGAACTGAATTAAGAGGGAAGAATTCCTCCCCGGAGCCGATTAGAGGAAATGAAGATTCCTGAGAATTGATGTTACATCCCCCGAGCCGTGTGATGAGCAGAGGGCTGCAGGCGGCTCTTATCACCTTCAGACATGTAATGAGGGAATGTTTTCACAGACTGTCCGGGCCGGCGCTCTTCTCCAACCACCGCCAGGAACCCAAAATACTCCCCGTCCATGTTCCTGCTCCTCTCAGGACACCCAGATGGTCCAGGAGAGGCCCAGGAACCTAAAATACTCCCTGTCCATGTGCCTGCTTCAATTAGGACGCACAGATGGTCCAGGAGAGGCCCAGGAACCTAAAATACTCCCTGTCCATGTCCCTGCCCCAATCAGGACGCACAGATGGTCAAGGAAAGGTCCAGAGACCCAAAATACGCCCCAACCATGTCCCTGCTCCCCTTAGGACACCCAGATGGTCCAGGAGAGGCCCAGGAATCTAAAATACTCCCCGTCCATGTCCCTGCTCCCCTCAGGACAACCAGATGGTCAAGGAAAGGTCCAGAAACCCAAAATATGCCCAACCATGTCCCTGCTCCTCTCAGGACAACCAGATGGTCAAGGAAAGGTCCAGAAACCCAAAATACGCCCAACCATGTCCCTGCTCCCCTTAGGACACCCAGATGGTCCAGGAGAGGCCCAGGAATCTAAAATACGTCCAGCCATGTCCCTGCTCCTCTCAGGACACCCAGATGGTCCAGGAGAGGCCTAGGAATCTAAAATACGTCCAACCATGTCCCTGCTCCTCTCAGGACACCCAGATGGTCCAGGAGAGGCCTAGGAATCTAAAATACGTCCAACCATGTCCCTGCTCCTCTCAGGACACCCAGATGGTCCAGGAGAGGCCTAGGAATCTAAAATACGTCCAACCATGTCCCTGCTCCTCTCAGGACACCCAGATGGTCCAGGAGAGGCCTAGGAATCTAAAATACGTCCAACCATGTCCCTGCTCCTCTCAGGACACCCAGATGGTCCAGGAGAGGCCTAGGAATCTAAAATACGTCCAACCATGTCCCTGCTCCTCTCAGGACAACCAGATGGTCAAGGAAAGGTCCAGAAACCCAAAATACGCCCAACCATGTCCCTGCTCCCCTTAGGACACCCAGATGGTCCAGGAGAGGCCTAGGAATCTAAAATACGTCCAACCATGTCCCTGCTCCTCTCAGGACACCCAGATGGTCCAGGAGAGGCCCAGGAATCTAAAATACTCCCCGTCCATGTCCCTACTCCCCTCAGGACACCCAGATGGTCCAGGAGAGGCCCAGGAATCTAAAATACTCCCCGTCCATGTCCCTGCTCCCCTCAGGACAACCAGATGGTTAAGGAAAGGTCCAGAAACCCAAAATACGCCCAACCATGTCCCTGCTCCCCTGAGGACACCCAGATGGTCCAGGAGAGGCCCAGGAATCTAAAATACTCCCCGTCCATGTCCCTGCTCCCCTCAGGACAACCAGATGGTCAAGGAAAGGTCCAGAAACCCAAAATACGTCCAACCATGTCCCTGCTCCAAAATACATTGCATCCACTTCTCTGCTCCCATCAGGACACCCAGATGGTCCAGGAGAGGCCCAGGAACCCAAAATATGCCTCATTCACGTGTTCCAGGGTCACCAGCAAGTGTGTTCCAGGGTCAACAGATACAGACAGGAGTGATGGGTAATAAGAACTACATTTATAGGAGGTGCTTCCTCTATACATCCGGTACTCCAGTCGTATCTTCAGTCTTGCATAAAGAAACCTCTCCTGTATTGAATTCCACTGCACACGGTGAGCTTTTCAAAGTGTGCACTACAAGCCGCAGCAAGTCAGTTCCTGGCTGGAGGACATCCAGCATCATCTATCTCTTTCCTCTGCAGGCTGTCTGTCTGCGACCAGCTCCTTTTATTGGATTTCAGTTAGTTGAATGCTCGGCATCACATGGGGGAGATCCCTGGAGTGGTCTGCACCCCTCAGTTACTTCGTATCTCTCTATCCTGGGGCTGAACAATGTTTGTACACTGTGTCCAGTGGCGGGACTACCAGGGTCGCAGCCCAGGAAGGAAGGACGGGCCCCGACCGCGGCAGTGGAGTAACAACCGGGGGGGCCCATGGAGCGGCTCCCCTGAGCGCAAAAGCAGACCAGGGAGGGGGTGGCGCCGGTCTCCAGCAGTGAACAGCAGTGAAGCGGGTGGGCTGGTAGTGAACACAGCCGCAAGGACCCAGCAGCAGCCATCCTGATACTACAGAGAGACAGATTACATCAAAGAATATTAATTTACACAGCAAAATACAGCAAGGTGAGCCAGGAGATAGAGAGAGCGGGGAGAGAGCAAGGAGAGACAGCCAGTAGAGAGAGCAAGGAGAGACAGCCAAGAGAGCGAAGAGAGACAGCCAAGAGAGAAAACGTGGAATGGCAGCCAGGAGAGACAGACAGGAGAGAGAGCAAGGAGTGACAGCCAGGAGAGAGAGCGAAGAGAGACAGCCAGGAGAGAGAGAGCGAAGAGAGGTAGCTAGGAAAGAGAGCAAAGACAGACAGCCAGGAGAGACAGCCAGGAGAGAGAGCGGGGAGAGACAGCCAGGAGAGACAGCCAGGAGAGAGAGGAGAGACAGCCAGGAAAGACAGCCAGGAGAGACAGACAGGAGAGAGAGCAAGGAGAGGGGGTGGGGAGAGACAGCAAGGGGAGAGAGCAAGGAGAGACAGCCAGGAGAGAAAGCCAGGAGAGAGAGCAAGGAGAGACAGCCAGGTGAGAGAGCGAAGAGAGACAGCCAGGAGAGAGAGCGAAGAGAGACAGCCAGGAGAGAGAGCAAGGAGAGACAGCCAAGAGAGAGAGAAAGGAGAGACAGCCAGGAGAGAGAGCAAGGAGAGACAGCCAGGAGAGAGAGGAGAGACAGCCAGGAAAGACAGCCAGGAGAGAGAGGAGAGACAGACAGGAGAGAGAGCAAGGAGAGAGGGTGGGGAGAGACAGCCAGGGGAGAGAGCAAGGAGAGACAGCCAGGAGAGAGAGCATGGAGAGACAGCCAGGAGAGAGAGCAAGGAGAGACAGCCAAGAGAGAGAGTGCGAGGGTTTTTTTCCGTTGGTAGATGTCATGTAGCTCATCATTTGAAAAGTAAATCGTAACACAAACAATTGTGGGCACCCCTGTTCTATAACGTCATTGTATTACTAGGAAAGTACAAGTCGGCAGTTCAGCTGGGACTTGTAGTCCCCTGTGTGATAGAAGGCTGTTTTAATGTCTGTCCTCATGAAAGCCCTAGTAACACAACGTCATTATAGAAACATAGAACAGAATGTAGTTGAACTTGAAAATGACTGCACTATAATGGCTTTGTATTACTAGGACTTTCAAGGAGGAATTAATTAAAACAGGCTTCTATCATACAGGGAACTACAAGTCCCAGCATGCACTCACTGTCCCCGAATGCTGTGTTCGGGTTTCATGGAAAATAAACCCGACTAAGAAAAGATAAAAGCCATTTTTTTTTCTCTTGCAGAGCCGAGCTATTCTGTGTCGTAAATCAGCAAAAAAGGAAATGTTGGAGCCTTCAAGGACGGCGGCGTAATTAGAGATTTTTTGCGGGTTTTGGGAGGAAAAGTAAATTGTGAAATATGTTTGGTGGAAGCACATCGCAGCCCTCGGTGTTCCCGGACCGTTCCACGCGCGTCCTTGAGTTTGAGTTACCGTCCTTTTCATTCTTCTGAGCGCCGTTTGTGTGCGAGAGAAGAGTCACCCCCTAAAAATCTGTTCTTTGTACATTCCGTGAGCACCCCACCTACAGCCGGTGCAATGCGAAACCCCGACAATGACACTTTTAATGTTTGCTCCCTTTTGGGGCCTGTTCACACGACGTGCGTTTTCTGTGCTTAGCTGATCCGTACGCTCCTGCACTAAAAATGGATCCCAATGTCTCCCTGTGTGTTTTATGGGCTACAGTTCTCACATGCGCAGTCTGTTCAGGTTACGACAGAAAAAATACTGCATGTCACATTTTGTGCGGTCGGGAAACGGACCGAAAACGCGTCAAAAACGCACTGCGCTGCAGCTAACATACTGACAGCCCCACTCCGCATCAAAAACGCGGCAAAAACACATAGCACCGAGTCTGCAGATCCGCACCTGATCCGAACCTGAAACTCATGTGAACAGGCCCTTAGTCTGTTAAATATTTCATTGTATTTTGTTATATCTGTTCAATAAGTGCGAGGAAATGCCTGGAGATCCTGCCAGAAATCCAGTGAGCTCCTTTCTTAAATCTGTGAGAAATACATCAAACCAACTGCACTTCTTAAAGTACACCTTCATCTTCTGGGTGCAGGGCTTCCCCCTAACTTCTGGTCAGGGAGTGCGCACCCTCTCATTTCTTCATGCCTGCTGGCGGACGGCATCTCCCATCGCCATTCATGCACACCATCACCAATGTGTATGCTCAATGCTGAACTGTCAATCACAGGTGGTGGGTGGGGAGGTGGGTGGAGGTGAGCTTGCCGCAGCCGGGACGGATCCTGACATTACTGTTGAGATCCACCCAACTGCGCGAGTGACAGCTGGCTCTGCCTATGTAGAGGCAGAGCCAGCTGTGCCCGCCCCCTCCCCCGTCCGTTCCGCCAGTCAGCGCTGGAGGATCGGAGCGGGGAGGGGGGGAATCCCTGCAGGGAGCCGTGAGTGACAGTCACGGCTCTCTGCAGGGAGATGATCGGAAAGTGAGCGAGCGTTGGTATGCGTTCGCTCACTTGCCGGTCTATTGAGCCGACCTGTGACAGTTTCATTGTCACACGTCGGCTCGAACTATGAGGAGGAGTGAAAATCACTCCCCTCATAGTTCTCCTTTAAAACTATGAAACCAGCACTATGAAAAGGTGGGATTGCACTTGAAAAAGACCAATGTGTGTGTGTGCTGGAGGCGAGATCTCAGTAGGGAAAGACCAATGGGTGCAAGTGCTGGCGGTGGGACCCTACTAGGGAAAGACCAATGTGTGCAGGTGGGATCTCACTAAGGAAAGACCAATGTGTGCAGGTGGGATCTCACTAAGGAAAGACCAATGTGTGCAGGTGGGATCTCACTAAGGAAAGACCAATGTGTGCAGGTGGGATCTCACTAAGGAAAGACCAATGTGTGCAGGTGGGATCTCACTAAGGAAAGACCAATGTGTGCAGGTGGGATCTCACTAAGGAAAGACCAATGTGTGCAGGTGGGATCTCACTAAGGAAAGACCAATGTGTGCAGGTGGGATCTCACTAAGGAAAGACCAATGTGTGCAGGTGGGATCTCACTAAGGAAAGACCAATGTGTGCAGGTGGGATCTCACTAAGGAAAGACCAATGTGTGCAGGTGGGATCTCACTAAGGAAAGACCAATGTGTGCAGGTGGGATCTCACTAAGGAAAGACCAATGTGTGCAGGTGGGATCTCACTAAGGAAAGACCAATGTGTGCAGGTGGGATCTCACTAAGGAAAGACCAATGTGTGCAGGTGGGATCTCACTAAGGAAAGACCAATGTGTGCAGGTGGGATCTCACTAAGGAAAGACCAATGTGTGCAGGTGGGATCTCACTAAGGAAAGACCAATGTGTGCAGGTGGGATCTCACTAAGGAAAGACCAATGTGTGCAGGTGGGATCTCACTAAGGAAAGACCAATGTGTGCAGGTGGGATCTCACTAAGGAAAGACCAATGTGTGCAGGTGGGATCTCACTAAGGAAAGACCAATGTGTGCAGGTGGGATCTCACTAAGGAAAGACCAATGTGTGCAGGTGGGATCTCACTAAGGAAAGACCAATGTGTGCAGGTGGGATCTCACTAAGGAAAGACCAATGTGTGCAGGTGGGATCTCACTAAGGAAAGACCAATGTGTGCAGGTGGGATCTCACTAAGGAAAGACCAATGTGTGCAGGTGGGATCTCACTAAGGAAAGACCAATGTGTGCAGGTGGGATCTCACTAAGGAAAGACCAATGTGTGCAGGTGGGATCTCACTAAGGAAAGACCAATGTGTGCAGGTGGGATCTCACTAAGGAAAGACCAATGTGTGCAGGTGGGATCTCACTAAGGAAAGACCAATGTGTGCAGGTGGGATCTCACTAAGGAAAGACCAATGTGTGCAGGTGCTGCGGTGGGACCCTACTAGGGAAAGACTAATGTGTGCAGGTGCTGGAGGTGGGATCTCACTAGGGAAAGACCAATGTGTGTATGTGGGTTGGAGGTGGGATCTTACTGGAGAAAGAACAATGTGTGTGTGTGTGTGTGTACAGACCCTTTAGGATTTTAGGGGGACCCCAACGCCAAAAAAACAATAAAAAGTGTGCCCCCCCCTAAAATCTATTAGCATACCCTTAATCCGAGCAGCAGCCTGGTAGAGCAGGAAACGGGGGGGGGGGGGGGGGGGATTTCACCCCCGTTTTT
>NW_017308663.1:123947-129344 GCF_000935625.1 Nanorana parkeri
TGGGGGGGGGGGGGCGATTTCACCCTCCGTCTTGTGAATGAGTTAGAGGAGGGGTTGTTACCTGTAGTCATTCACCAATTACAGTAACATTGTAAATAACACCGTAAAAAAAGTATTTTATTAAAAAAAAGTGTCCGTCGATGCAATCCAAACATCAGTCACGTCGCCCAGTGATGTAGATCCTCGTCAATCATGATGGACGATAACCGCCAACCCGCCGAAAGAAAAAATCCCCACCGTCCTGCTGACATGTCCAACGCCGACGAACTTCGGCCGCAAAATGACAGCGCTGACCCCCGAATGTCAACAAATGGGCGGAGCGAGTCGTGACGTCACGGGACTTGTTCGGCCCATTCGTTTACTAATTAAGGATTGGAGGACCTAAGCCATGAGACGAGGTTGCTACATTTAGACTGGTTCACGCTGGAAATGAGGAGATTAAAGGGGGAGGACATGATTTTGATGTACAAGATGTTTGGTGGTGATGGCAACATCAGCAATAAACTGATTACTGGAAACTCCGTAACAAGGACTAGAGGCCACCACCTAAAACTGGTGGAGAAAAGATCTAACCACAAAGGGCGGAGGGGCTTCTTCTCAGTCAGAGCGGTTACATTTTGGAACTCTGCCACAAGCAGTGGTATCAGCAGAGAGTATGGAATCATTCATGAAACATTTAGATACCTTCCTCAGAGACCGGAACACGCAGGGGGGGGGGAAGACAGGTAATGTCAGGGATACCGGCACAGGTGACGCCACACCTGCGCAGGTACCCACACAGGCAGACCAAACACATGTGACCACACAGGACAGGGCACAATGTATGATATACCGTTTTAATACGCCAACCAGAATAATAAACCGAACAAGTCTTAGCAACCAACTACATCTAAACCACACCGCATGCAAAAAGTAACAGGCAAGCAAACCCAGGGAGCAAAGCAAAACACCGGGGGAACTAAGGGACGAAAGGTCAGGGTACAAGGAGCTAACAGGACTCAGGAACATAAGCAGGTCACGGTTCCGGACAACAAGCAGGGAACATACACAGGCTACAGGACTCAGGGACAGAAGCAGGTTACAGGACTCGGGAACATATACAGGACTACCTGACTGCAGGGAGGGCTTAAAGGAGAACTATGAGGCCAGTGCTTTTCACTCACCTCATAGTTCTAGCCGACCTGTGACAATGAGACTGTCGCAGGTCGGCTCAGTAGATCGGGAGGTGAGCAAACACATACCGGCGCAGACTGGCGGAACGGACGGGGGAGGGGGCGGGTACAGCTGGCTCTGCCTCTAGATAGGCAGAGCCAGCTGTCACTCACGCAGCTGGGCGGATCCAGACATCTAAGTCGGGATCCGCTCCGGCTGCGGCGTCTCAGTATACCGCGAGCTGTAGCTCCCTATATACTGAGCCTAGGGTGACGGGAGGACGCTAGTTTGTGTCCTCCCGTTACCCTAAGGAGAACTATGGGAAAAAGCCCTGACCCCCCATAGTTCTCCTTTAACAGGAAACAATACTAAGCCACAGACCTGACTGAAGGGAGGGCTTAAGTACCCTCCCAGGGAGCACCAGGCGGTGGATGATTGGTGGCAGCTGGGAGACACCCGCAGGTGAGCACTGGAGTTGCAGTTTCCAGCACCACCCAGTGGAGGTCCGGTACCTAGCAGTTCCTGGCTGCCTGGAGACCCCTGCAGGCGAGTACGGAAACTGCAGGGCTTAGCTCCAGCGCCACCTGGAGGCGCTCTGGATCCTAACAGGTACTCTTAATGACTGGAACACACAGAGACTAGTGAAACCCGAACACTAGGTGAGAATATAGAGGAGAGTGGGAGGAGAGGCAGCCAGGGGAAAGAGTAAGGAGACCAGCTATAAAGGACTACAAATCCCAGCAATGCATTATACAGCAATACAAAATAACATGAACCTACATACCCTGCGTTGTTCCGCGGCGGCGTCCCGATGTCTTCAGGACAAAAGCAGGACAAAAGCAAACTTTTCCCATCACACCGACCAGCCAGCCTGCAAAAAAAAATACACCCCGGAGCTCCGCCAAGTTGTTGTCATTCAATGACAGCCCAGCGTCCTCGAGGACAAATGTAAACAGTTGGGCGGAGCTAGCGGTCGTGCAGTCGCTAGCTCTGCCCAATTGTTTATATTTTGCCAGCATCTCTCATGATGCCATTCTGCGTCGGCACTTCGTCGCATGCGGGCAGGTCGGCGGGCGTCGGGGTTTTTTTTTGTTATTGTTATTTTACTCATTCACAAGGGGGGGTGGCATCTGGGTGCCCATTTATTAAAGGGATACCCCGATGTGAATAAGCCCCCCCCCGGCCCGCACCTCCACAACCAACACCCCAGGGCTTGTGGGGGAGAGGCCCTTGTCCCCATCGGCACGGTGACAAGTTGCTTTTCCAGGGGCGACCCTCCCAGTGCCGAGGGCATGTGACCTGGCATGGCAGGGAAGTGGGGGCCGCCCCCTTTCCTGCCCTGCCAGGCCTATGCTCGGATCAAGGGTCTGAGGAACCCCACACTTTGTTTTTGTTCTTTTAAATTGGGGGGCCCTCCTAACTTTCCTACCAGACCTAAGGGGCCCGGTGTTGTTTGGGAGGGGGAACCGCACGCTGTATTTTTTTCTGTACATTTCTTTTTATTTTAATTTTTTTACATTTATTTAAATTATTGTTTAACTTTAATTTTTTTATTATTATTTTGTGTACATTTTCGGCGGCATTTGGCTATCCACTCGCTGTCGTTTGGCCCCCTACGAGAACTGCCGGAGCTAAGGCTCAGCCGATCCTGATGTCGGACTGCTTCTGCGAGGCAGCCGATGTACGGCTGAAATCAGCTGCACAGAGCCGAGGTGAATATTCCAACGCCGTTCGGCTCAGGTTCACTTCAGCTTGGTTATTCACTCGGCTGCCTTCAGCAGATTAGTGATTAGCCCTCTTAGTGTCGCTTTTTTCAACAGATTTTAGTTCGGAAATATCGTTTACTCATCCGAAATTACCAAAAATGTCACATTCAGATGAATCCGAAACCCGAAAAAACAAAATAAAGAAAGATCTGAAACGAAACTAACCGACTCTAATTTTTTGCCGGTGTTCTATCAAAGATTGTGACCGGGTTGGAATGTGTGACCGGTCACGCAGTCACACATTTTAACATACTCACGGCCACTTTTTCGTCTGTGGGATGTGTGACCGGCAGAAGGTGAAGCATTCCAACGCTTTCTCAGCTGTTCGCAGGGCAGATCGGCATGGCAGATGGTATGGGCACGGGAACCGATCTGCCCTGGAACAGCCGATCCGTCCTGAAATGTCACTTCTATCCGACTCTGTGGAATGTGAGAGCGCAGTCACAAAGTCGGATAGAAGTGACATTTTAGGACCGATCGGCTGTTCCAGGGCAGATCGGTTCCCTGCACAAACGATCTGCGATGCCGATCTGCCCTGGAAAAGCTGACAAAGCGTTGGAATTCTTCACCTTTTACCGGTCACATATTTTACCGCAGAAAAAGCGGGCATGATTACGTTAAAATGTGTGACCACGTCACCGGTCACACATTTTAACACAGTCACAAACTTTGATAGAACGCCGGCTATAACAGTGTATATTATTTTTAAGAACACATTTTGATACATTACTGCAACATTTACTGATTAGAACTTTGGTGCCCATTCACACTGGGCGTTTAATCGAGCTATTTCCGCCGCGATATCGCGCAAATTTGCCGCGCGATATCGCCAGAAGTCGCCGCCCAATGATATTCAATGGGGCTGTTCTATTGAACAGCTCCATGTCGCTCGTCGTGGTCGCGCGTCGCTTGTGCGGGACCCTTTTTCCCCGCGGATGTCGCTTAATTTTGTTATTTTTGCATGCAGCCCGACGGTGAAGGTCGCGCGATCGTCGCTGGAACGCCGCCTTAAACAGTTGCGCTATCCCCGCCGCGCGGATTCCCTTTGAGCTAAGTGTCGCTTAGTGTGAATGGGGCCTTAGAGGTGACTGACCAGCTGAGGTTTTTCATCGGGGGATTCTATATAAAGATTTGCAGCTCCTCCATGCGTCAGGGAATGTGCTCTGAGATAAAATCACGCTGAGATAAAATCACTTGCACACTAACACACATTTGTTAGTGCAATCACTAAGGAGGAAGTCGAGTCTTCCTATATAACCAGCACACATGGATGCCCCCATGCACAGTCCCCATTGTGATTTGAGACTTGACCATAGACACTGACGTGGAATGGGGTTAGGGATACAGCAATGGAGCAGACACAGCTTTTCAGATCCAGTCTGGCACCCCTCCCAAGAGGGGCACCTTTGAGTAAACGGTATATTGCCCCCTCCCCCCCCCCCCCCCCCCCCCCCCCCCCCCCCTCCTCGCCCGGAGGGGTCCATGTACTCGGACCAGGATGAGTGAATAAAAAGAAAGAAAGTGCTAAAGAAGTGACAGTCCCTCCAAATAAGTGACAGTTGGGATCTATAAGCCTAGTGAACTACTACTCCCAGCCGGCTTGGCTGGTGTGACTGAGGCTCATCCCTATGACTCTGCAGTCTCTGTGACGTATTGACCGGGCCCCGCTGTGCATGTGGACTGGGCTGATTTGCGTATTCCTCCGGCCGGGTGAAGTGTGTGGAGTGGATTCGCACACACTATGGAAATGATTCCTCCGCTCCTAGCGTGCCGCCTTTATTTGTTGTGTGCACACTCCCGGCTACGCTACTCGTGTTGTGTGCATAGTTGTCACGCAGGCTGCCAGAGGGGTCACCGGCACAACCGCCTCACATGTCACCAGATCTCCGTCTATGAGATACAGCAAGCCTACAATGTATCTCAACCCGAAAACAAGCATGTCATAGAAAGTCCTCACATGTGACCGCTGCATTCCTTTTCTATATCAGGCTTTATTCTTCTATTGATCCCGCCAGTAACACACTTCCTTCTCTGTAACCCTAACACTAATCCTCCCTGTAATCCTACACTGACCCTCCCTGTAACCCAAACACTAACCCTTCCTATAACCCCAACACCAACCCTCCCTGTAACCCTAACACTTCCCTCTCTGTAACCCCAACACTAACCCTCCCTGTAACCCAAACACTAACCCTCCCTCTAACCCCAACACCAACCCTCCCTGTATCCCTAACACTTCCCTCTCTGTAACCCCAACACTAACCCTACCTGTAACCCAAACATTAACCCTTCCTGTAACCCCAACACTAACCCTCCCTGTAACCATAACACTGACCCTCCCTGTCACCACAAAACTGACCCTCCCTGTAACCCCACCACTGACCCTCCCTGTAACCCCAACACTAACCCTCCCTGTAACCCCAACACCGCCCCTCCCTGTCACCCTAACACTGACCCTCCCCGTCCCCCCCATAATGAC
>NW_017308663.1:129589-155587 GCF_000935625.1 Nanorana parkeri
ACCCTCCCTGTAACCCCAACACTAACCCTCCCTGTAACCCCAACACTGACCCTCCCTGTAACCCCAACACTAACCCTCCCTGTAACCCCAACACTAACCCTCCCTGTAACCCCAACACTGACCCTCCCTGTAACCCCAACACTAACCCTCCCTGTAACCCCATCACTAACCCTCCCTGTAACCGTAACACTAACCCTCCCTGTAACCCCAACACTGACCCTGCCTGTAACCCTAACACTAACCCTCCCTGTAACCCCAACACCGACCCTCCCTGTAACCCTAACACTAACCCCCCCTGTATCCCCTAACACTAACCCTCCGTCACCCTAGCACTTACCCTCCTTATAACCCCAACACTAACCCTCCCTGTAACCCCAACAATGACCCTCCCTTTAATCCCAACACTAACCCTACCTGTAACCCTAACACTAATCCGACCTGTAACCCTAATACTAACCGTTCATGTAACCCTTACACTAAACCTCGCTGTCACCCCAACACTGACCCTCCCTGTAACCCCAACACTAACCCTCCCTGTAACCCCATCACTAACCCTCCCCGTAACCCTAACACTAACCCTCCCTGTAACCCCAACACTGACCCTCCCTGTAACCCCAACACTGACCCTCCCTTTAACCCCAACAAAAGCCCTCCCTGTAACCCCAAAACTAACGCTCCCTGTAACCCTAACACTGGCCCTCCCTGTATCCCCAACACTAACCCTCTCTGTAATCCCAACACTAACCCTCCCTGTCACCCTAGCACTTACCCTCCTTATAACCCTAACACTAATCCACCCTGTAGCCCCAACACTAACCCTTCCTGTCACCTTAACACTAACCCTTCATAGAACCCTAACATTAACCCTCCCTTTAACCCCAACACTAACCGTCCCTATAACCCCAACACTAACCCTCCCTCTAACCCTAACATTGACTCTGCCTGTAGCCCCAACACTGACCTTCCCTGTAACCCTAACACTGACCCTCCCTGTAACCCTAACACTGACCTTCCCTGTAACCCTAACACTAACTCTTCATGTAACCCTCACACTAATCCCAACATTAACCCCAACCACTGGCGGAACTACCAGGGTCGCATCGGTTGCAGTTGAGACCGGGCCCTGGCGTTCCACCTGCCGGGGGGGCCCAGCGAGGAAGAAGAGGGGTCCCCCCTTGCGCTTGCTAAGGGTGCCTCGGCAGCCTTCCTGTTAACCATGCAGTGCCATGGCGGTGGGGGTTGGGGTGGGGTCCTTCATGGTTTCTTGCACCGGGGGCCCTGAAGGTTCTAGTTACGCCTCTGACCCCAACACTAATTATGTTCTCATGAGCAGGACCCTCATACCTCCTGTTACCAATAACATTGCAGCTCTAATATGGTTCCCTATGACACTGTGAGCTGTGATGATCAGGACCTTCATACCCCTGCTATAGATATGACAATGTGATGACGGCGGGGAGCGCGGGGTGTTCTCGGTGCAGTAACAGTATACGATTTGTATAGAGATGGTGATTTGCATCCCGGCCGCCTTGTGCTCAGAGTGATGCTGGATTGGGGTTAGTTCGATCTTTGGATGGACGGTGACAGCCTGCCATGGATTGGCCGGTGAAAATAACTTCTCTTCTCCTTCTCATGGGTGGCATCTCTCTGCTCACTGAGGGGACCCCGAGACATGTGAGTACAGCTGATGGGGGGTCACACATGTGGGGGGACCTGATATGAGTACCGGACCTCCTCAGCTAGAAAACATTTGGGTTGGAGGGAAATTTGTGATCTCTGTAAAGAACTTTATATCAATATCGGGGAGACATGTGACTGCGTTTGGTCAAAAGATTCGCAGATTTTGCTTTTTTACCTGTTTAGAAAAAAAAATGTCACTAAACTGCAATGGTTCTGGGTCAGTTTTATTGTTTTCATATGTTATGTGTATATTATCTATTTATCTATCTATCTATCTATCTATCTATCTATCTATCTATCTATCTATCTATCTATCTATCTATCTATCTATCTATCATCTATCTATATACAGTACTGTGCACATGTTTTAGGCAGCTGTGCTGTAATGCTGTAAAGTGAGAATGTTTCAGAAATAAAAGTATCAATAGTTTATTTTTTATCATATTTGTGGTGATCCCCCTTTGCCTTCTTACAATCAATATTTGGGGTGACCACCCTTTTCCTTCTTCCCATCAATATTTGGGGTGACCCCCCCTTTCCCTTTTCCCATCAATATTTGGGGTGACCCCCCTTTGCCTTCTTACAATCAATATTTGGAGTGACCCCCCTTTGCCTTCCGCCAATCAATATTTGGGGTGACCCCCTTTGCCTTATTCCAATCAATATTTGGGGTGACCCCCTTTGCCTTATTCCAATCAATATTTGGGGTGACCCCCATTTGCCTCCTAACAAGCAATATTTGGGGTGACCTCCCTTTGCCTTCTTCCAAACAATATTTGGGGTCACCCCCCCTGTCTTCTTACAATCCATATTTGGAGTGACCCCTCTTTGCCTTCTTCCAATCAATATTTGGAGTGACCCCCCTTTGCCTTCTTTCAATCAATATTTGGAGTGACCCCCCTTTGCCTTCTTCCAAGCAATATTTGGGGTGACGCCCGTTTGCCTTCTTCCAATCAATATTTGGGGTGACCCCCCTTTTCCTTCTTACAATCAATATTTGGGGTGACCCCCCCCCGTTGCCTTCTTCCAATCCATATTTGGGGTGACCCCCCTTTTCCTTCTTCCAATCAATATTTGGGGTAACCTCCCTTTGCCTTCCTTGGAGTGACCCCCCTTTCCCTTCCTCCAATTAATATTTGGGGTGACCCCCCCCCTTTGCCTTCTTACAATCAATATTTGGGGTAACCCCCTTTGCCTTCTTACAATCAATATTTGGAGTGACCCCCCTTTCCCTTCCTCCAATCAATATTTGAGGTGACCTCCCTTTGCCTTCTTCCAATCAATGTTTGGGGTGACCCCCCTTTGCCTTCTTACAATCAATATTTGGGGTGACCCCCCTTTGCCTTCTTACAATCAATATTTGGGGTGACCCCCCTTTGCCTTCTTACAATCAATATTTGGGGTAACCCCCCTTTGCTTTCTTACAAGCAATATTTGGGGTGACCTCCCTTTGCCTTCTTACAATCAATATTTGGGGTGACCCCCCTCTGCCTTCTTCCAAACAATGTTTGGGGTGACCCCCCTTTGCCTTCTTCCAAACAATGTTTGGGGTGACCTCCCTTTGCCTTCTTCCAATCAATATTTGGGGTGACCCCCCTTTGCCTTCTTACAATCAATATTTGGGGTGACCCCCCTTTGCCATCTTACAATCAATATTTGGTGTGACCCCTTTTACTTGCACACAGGTGTTGAAGGAACTCGGCAGGTAGGGTGTTCTGGGTACATCTTGGAGGACTGAGCTCAGATCTTCTGTGGATGTCGGCTCCTCAGATCCTTCCGTCTCTCCATGTCATCCCAGAAAGACTCCATGGTGATAAGATCCGGGCTCTGTGGGGGCCCAACCATCACTTCCAGGACTCATTGTTCTTCTTAATGACATTGGCCATATGTTTGGGGTGGTTGTCCAGAATAAATTTGGGGCCAATCACACGCCTCCCTGATGGTATGGCATGATGGAGAAGTATCTGCTTGTATGTCTCAGCATTGATCCTGACCAAATCTCCAACTCCATTTGCAGAAATGCAGCCTCAGACTTGCAAGGAACCTCCACCATGCTTCACAGTTGGTGCAGACACTCATTATTGTACCGCTCTCCTTTGATGAAAACAAGCTACCTCCTGCTACAGCCAAATATTTCACATTTTGACTCACCAGTCAAGAGTACCTTCTGCCATTTTTCTGCACCCTGGTTCCTATGTTTTCATGCATAGTGGAGTCGCTGAGCCTTGTTATGGCTTTTTGGCTGCAATTCTTCCATGAAGACCACTTCTGGCCAGACTTCTCCAGACAGTAGATGGGTGTACCCGGGTCCCACTGGTTTCAGCCAGTTCAGTGCTGATGGCACTGCTGGACATCTTCCGATGTTGTAGGGACGTAAGCACAATGTGTCTTTCATCTGCTGCATTCAGTTTCCTTGGCCGACCACTGCGTCTACGATCTTGCTTGGGAGAGACCGTGCCTGGGAGAGACCGTGCCTGGGAGAGACCTTGCCTGGGAGAAACCTTGCCTGGGAGAGACCTTGCTTGGAGAGACCTTGCCTGGGAGAGACCGTGCCTGGGAGAGACCTTGCCTGGGAGAGACCTTGCCTGGGAGAGACCTTGCCTGGGAGAGACCTTGCCTGGGAGAGACCTTGCCTGGGAGAGACCTTGCCTGGGAGAGACCTTGCCTGGGAGAGACCTTGCCTGGGAGAGACCTTGCCTGGGAGAGACCTTGCCTGGGAGAGACCTTGCCTGGGAGAGACCTTGCCTGGGAGAGACCTTGCCTGGGAGAGACCTTGCCTGGGAGAGACCTTGCCTGGGAGAGACCTTGCCTGGGAGAGACCTTGCCTGGGAGAGACCTTGCCTGGGAGAGACCTTGCCTGGGAGAGACCTTGCCTGGGAGAGACCTTGCCTGGGAGAGACCTTGCCTGGGAGAGACCTTGCCTGGGAGAGACCTTGCCTGGGAGAGACCTTGCCTGGGAGAGACCTTGCCTGGGAGAGACCTTGCCTGGGAGAGACCTTGCCTGGGAGAGACCTTGCCTGGGAGAGACCTTGCCTGGGAGAGACCTTGCCTGGGAGAGACCTTGCCTGGGAGAGACCTTGCCTGGGAGAGACCTTGCCTGGGAGAGACCTTGCCTGGGAGAGACCTTGCCTGGGAGAGACCTTGCCTGGGAGAGACCTTGCCTGGGAGAGACCTTGCCTGGGAGAGACCTTGCCTGGGAGAGACCTTGCCTGGGAGAGACCTTGCCTGGGAGAGACCTTGCCTGGGAGAGACCTTGCCTGGGAGAGACCTTGCCTGGGAGAGACCTTGCCTGGGAGAGACCTTGCCTGGGAGAGACCTTGCCTGGGAGAGACCTTGCCTGGGAGAGACCTTGCCTGGGAGAGACCTTGCCTGGGAGAGACCTTGCCTGGGAGAGACCTTGCCTGGGAGAGACCTTGCCTGGGAGAGACCTTGCCTGGGAGAGACCTTGCCTGGGAGAGACCTTGCCTGGGAGAGACCTTGCCTGGGAGAGACCTTGCCTGGGAGAGACCTTGCCTGGGAGAGACCTTGCCTGGGAGAGACCTTGCCTGGGAGAGACCTTGCCTGGGAGAGACCTTGCCTGGGAGAGACCTTGCCTGGGAGAGACCTTGCCTGGGAGAGACCTTGCCTGGGAGAGACCTTGGCTGGGAGAGACCTTGGCTAGGAGAGACCTTTGTCTGGGAGAGACCTTGCTTGGGAGAGACCTTGCCCGGGAGAAACCTTGGCTGGGAGAGACATTTGTCTGGGAGAGACCTTTGTCTGGGAGAGACCTTGTCTGGGAGAGACCTTGCCCAGGAGAGACCTTGCCCGGGAGAGACCTTGCCCGGGAGAGACCTTGCCCGGGAGAAACCATGCCTGGGAGAGACCTTGCCTGGGAGAAACCTTGCCTGGGAGAGACCTTGCCTGGGAGAGACCTTACCTGGGAGAGACCTTACCTGGGAGAGACCTTGCCTGGGAGAGACCTTGGCTGGGAGAGACCTTGGCTGGGAGAGACCTTTGTCTGGGAGAGACCTTTGTCTGGGAGAGACCTTTGTCTGGGAGAGACCTTGCCCGGTAGAGACCTTGCCCGGGAGAGACCTTGCCCGGGAGAGACCTTGCCCGGGAGAAACCATGCCCGGGAGAGACCTTGCCTTGGAGAGACCTTGCCTTGGAGAGACCTTGCCTGGGAGAGACCTTGCCTGGGAGAGACCTTGCCTGGGAGAGACCTTGCCTGGGAGCGACCTTGCCTGGGAGAGACCTTGCCTGGGAGAGATCTTGCTGATGAAGTATAACTACTTTGTGTCGCTGTGCTCAGCCTTGCCATGGTGTATGACCTGTGACATAAAACTGTCCTCCACAACCTCACCTTAGTAGCAGAGTTTGGCTGTTCCTCACCCAGTTTTAGGCCTCCTACACGGCTGTTTCTGTGTCAGGTAATGACGGTGTGTCATTCTACATATGAGATTGATGATCATTAGCGCCTGCTCCGTATAACTGGTTCATTCTACACCCGACTCTAATCCTACAAAATCCTGGACAGTGTGCAAGTGTAAGAATTGCTGTCAAAGGGCGATCGCACCAAGTATTGATGTAGATTTTTCTTCTGTTCGCTCATTTTGCATTTTGTAAATTGATAAAAATAAACAATAAAAATGTATATTAACCCCTTCATGACTGAGCTAGTTTTCCGTTCCTGTTGGTAAATGACTGACACACTTGTTACATTGTTGCTGTGTGACTCTTCCACGTCAGTAATATACTTTCTTACTAAATGTATCCGCACATATTATATATTGTTTTTTAGAGGACGGATAGGGCTGTATAATTATATCACACATGTGTACCTGATGCCTCACTTAGTTTGAATAAAATATTTTAAAAAAGGAGGAAAAAACATAAAGAAAACACTTTTTTCACAAGTTTTGATTATTTTTTTATTTTTTATTTTTTTGTCCTGGCCGGGCACCCCCTGTGCCTCGGGCCCCATAGCGGCCGCCTGGGTCGCTTTGGTGATTGTTACGCCACCAAATGGGACATTGATTTCATTCCCAATATACTGTATGTGGAGTGTTGATCAAATAATGAAACAAGCGGGTGATATACAATGTAGCAATTAATTGATCGGTGTTGGAATCCTTTGTGGTGACATATAAAGTTTTTCAAATATGCGAATATATCACCATAGATGAGGGCAACAAGCAATTATTCAGCACCGGGACATACAGTATGTGCTATATAGACAATGAATTGGGTACATGCGCTGGGGCTATTTATTGGGTCTTTTTTGGTGGTTTTGATGAATTATTTGTTGTATATGGTATTATATTATTGATTTAAACATACAAATATGAATTAAAATAGTGCAATATGATTAAAACTTTTGATTATGATTTCTTCTGCTCTCGGTATCTCCAATTTTGAGGGTTAGACACGATATAATGATATTAATATGAGGAGTCTCCTCCGAGGACAGAAAGGAATACTTTTAATGCTTTATATTATATAACCGGGTTTTCCTATTTACTAAGTGCCACGGGAGGAACTACCAGGGTCGCATTTGTGACCGGGCCTGGCGTTCCACACTTTAAGGGGGGGGGGTCTGAAGTGGCGCCTGGCCGGGATCTTTTTTCTACATTTAGCCTTGTTTAGCCTTTAGCCGTTTTGTACAAGCGATTTCGCCAGCTATATAGCCGCTGAAATCACTTCTATGCAGCCTGCTGGTCAGGCCCCCCTCCATGTTCCACCCCCCGCCGGCTGCCTTCTTCTGTGCTGTGGTTTTCCGAGTCCCCTGCTCTTCTGGGGGACCCCGGGCCCACGGCAAGGCAGTTCGGGATGGGGAGGGGGGAGGAGAGCGGAGAACCTCCGTTCTCTGCTCCATGATCGGTGACACAGTTCCGCTGTACTCGCAGCGCTCCTGTGTCAGCTGTCACAACCTGAGCTGCACAGAAGATACAGCACACATGTGCTCTGTCTTCAGTATTGGAGGGCAGGCTTATAAAGATAGCCTGTCACCCCAAAATGCTATCACGCAGGGGCTTGTTAACCCCTGTGTGATAGCAATAAAGTTAAGTGAAAACAAAATAAAATAAATGAAAATGGAAAGAAAAAGAAAAAATGTATAAAAATAATAATAAAAACATAGTAACAAAAATAATAAATAAAAAAGGGAAAAAAATTAAAATTGTTTAAAAGTAAAAAATAATAAAATAAAAACATGATAAAAATCAAATAAAAATTATTAATAATAATAATGATCCGCACAGAGGGTTGGCATCGGAGGAGGAGGCGGGGCCCGGCCACGGGTGGAGGAGGCGGTGCTCATCACCGACGGTGGAGGAAGAGGAGGCGGACAGGTAAGGAGTGTGACCAGCCCACCTGAGGGTGACCCTGCAGAGCCCACCATAGAGAGTCTATGGTGTGCTCTGCAGGGTCACCCTCAGGTGGACTGTGTGGGATCTCAATTGGGCTCTGCAAGGGGTGTAACTAGAGATCAAAGGGTCCCCATACAAAATTTTGCTATGCGGCCCTGTGATTTCTAGTTACGCCCCTGGTTACGCCTCTGCTAAGTGCCCCTATGTTTACTTTCTAAATAGGATTCCACTAAGCCTTCCATTGACAGCGCCGGAGGGCAGACATTTTCACGGCACTACGTTGTAGGATCTGGAGATGTAGAAGAATGTTAGAAGACCCTGAGCTGCTCTGACCCCGAGCTGTCCTGCGGCTGCTAGGTTGCCGTCTTTACAAATGCTGTATTTTTTTTCCTTGTAGGGAAACAGCAGCTTTATACGGGAACGATCGATTCATTTATCGGAAAGAGGGAAACGAGCGCCGGCTGGTGAGCACATAATACATTCTTATAACCATCAATACAATTCAGTGTCAGCTGTGAGGGTGTCCCGGGAGGGTGTCCTGGGTGGAGACAGACTCCACTATTGGCATTCCCTATGAAATGTTCTCCTAGGACTTTCTCAGCATTCAGGATACCCAGAAGCACAAACTAATGGCGATATCATTTCCTTTTAGCTAAGACGCCACCTTGCTACTTCCCTTTCATCGCCGATGGAAAGACATTTACTGCATGTACCATGTTTGGACAGACGAGAGGGTACTGGTGTGCCACCACAAGCAACTATGACGTGGATGGACTGTGGAGCTGGTGCAATGGACCGGGTACGGTATACCTTATCTCTGGCTAACTCGGGCACCCCCTGCACTTCGTCATGTGACATCACTGATCCAATGACCCGGTGCAGGGGATGCCATCAGCAGCTTTCTTGTTTGATGGCTCAAATTAAAGTGGACCTGTCTCAAACATGAGTAATTCAAAATGGACATGAAAAAAATGTATAAGCTGTGATGACCATCAGTCAAAAACAGTAGGCCTAGTGTTAAACGCAATATATCTGGAATATTCCAGATATTTCTCTAAAACTTGAGCGTCAGCCTGTTCTTCAGAGCTTCCCTATAGCTCTCTGAGATGACCCTTCCTTTGCAGTGATTAGACGTAATGCTGTGGGAGCACATGAGCAGACAGGGGATCCTAGGGCTCTGCTAAGTGTAAGTGGAAGGCAGTATCTCCACTGATAATGGGGGCCCCATAAAGATAAGAGGGGCTCCATTGGTACACCACCCTTACATTTTCTGTAGAAGAAGAAGTCAGGCCCAGATTCCCCACAAGGCCACCGAGGCCAGGGCGCAGAGGGGCGGCAGCGGTGTCCTTGTGGGGAAGTTGCCCTCTCTACATTCAGTCCTGCTTTGTACAAGCCGAGCTACATGTAGAGTGAGGGAAGCCGATTTTTCGTTTACATGTGAAATCAGCGATGTAAACAGTGTGCAGCCTTCTCCCCTCCCCCCTGCACTTACCTCTCTCCTCTGGTTCCGTCCTCCGCCGCCGAGTCCCGAGTCTCTCACTGCAGGGAGCGGAGCGGCAGGTTATAAGTAACCCTGCCGCTCCATGTATACAGTGAGAGGGGGGAGCTGTGCTGTGCTGTGCTGTGCTGTGCTGTGCAAAAATAAAAAAGTTTTTAAAAAAGTTTTAAAAAATGAAGAAACAGTAAAAATAATTGACACTAACCCCGCCGCCCTGCCATCTGGTTGCCATTCTCCATTGATGGGCGGGGGGGGCGCATCACAGGACCTGGCCTTGGGGCGGCAGGGAGAGTAAATCCAGCTTGCACTTCTGAGAAGTCGAGAATTGAATGCTGTCTAGTGTTGCTGTGTATCACCTGCACTCCATACGGCGTTTATAGACCCTACAGTGCCCAAAGTGATAACACGGATGGTGCCGTACATACCCAGGAATGGATGAAGAAATCACCAGCACTCACAGAATCCAAAAATGTGAATACCTTGTTTGTTATTTATTGAATGTCACATGTGTCATACAAGCCAACGTTTCGGGGCTGCGCAGGGTCCCTTCCTCAGGACAACATTGCAACCTTGTGACGATTCAATAAATAAGTCGTAATAAAAAGTAAATAAAAAGTAGGACAGGAGGAGGTAGAACACCCCAGAACTCGATGGTCGAGCTGTGAAGCCACTGGGTGGGTCTCAGCATCCACAAGCATCACAGAGAACTTCCTCTGGCACATAGATGCCACAAAACGAGAGGATCTAGTGTTTCTCCATTGCAGTGGTGACTCTAGTATAGCGCAGATTAGTCTAGCATGGCCTCCAGGCAGGGGCGTAACTAGAGATCACAGGGCCCCATAGCAAAATTTTGTATGGGGCCCCTGTGATTGCTAGTTATGCCACTTGCAGAGGCCACAGGAGAGTGACCCTGCAGAGCCCACCACAGACTCTCTATAGTGGGCTCTGCAGGGTCTGAGATCTCTTACCTTTTAGCGCTGTCCGCCTCTGTGGTCGCCGGGCCCCCATTACCCAGCATAAGAAGGGCTCTAAGACACTCTCTCCTAAGAAAAGAGGGCTAAAGACCCTTCTAGGACAGGACTCAAACTTAGTCCAACCCATTGACGACAAACTCACCAAGGATTTAACCAGCTAATAAGACAGCCGAGGCTGCCTACACCGTACCCCTGACACAGCACTCTGAAGCCTCCCTCACAGAGTGACTGGCAGGTAAAGCAAATACAGGAAGCCCAGTGCAGCATGAGACCAGCCAAACACTTGCAGACAGCAGGGGCTAGGGCAACACACATCCTTTTAAATATATATATATATATACATTTAGTGATAGCCGGGGCTGTAGTCAGCCTGGCTGGAATTATAGTGGCAGTTATCTGGTTAATTCCAGGTGTCTGGCCTTGCCTGTACCCCCCTGGGCGGAGTGTGACTCAGTCATATTGTGGGACAGCCAATGAGAGGCATTGTAGTGTATGTACAGTACAGCAGCCAATCACTGGGTTTCTCTCTCAGCCAGTGGTGCATGCTGGGATAGGGTACATATACTGGAGGGATTTGCCATGTGCTCAGACTAGCCGGGACCAGCCATGGAATAGGGCTGTTCAGCCTGCCCCCCAGGCTAGGTCTGGGGGTGGGCATGGGTTAGTGTGAGGAAAAGGTTTCCCTGAGACCTCCAACATGGAGGAGGCCTGTGTTGCTGATAGAGAAAGATACCCAGGACCAATACTGGCTCTTGAAGTACCCTGGAACTAAGAGGATTTCAGGGAAGTAAGGTCGGTGTCTTTCCTGATGTGGATCTGTGTTCATTCTTTGCTCACCTGCTACATCAATTGCCATCCGCTGGCTCTCAAGTGGATCTACAATGATATGCCATCCAGGTCTGGTGAGCCTGGAGCTCTTGTCAGTTACCTCTGGAAGCTTAGACCCCCCCTCCCCCCCCATATCCTCTCTCCTCAGTGAAGATGTTCAATAAAACATTATTCAGCATTTTACTACTGGAGTGGACATCAGCTATTGTGGGCACAAGAATGGTGGTTAATGCTAATGGGTGGGCAGCTGAAGATCCTACCCTAGTCAGACTAGAGATGAACCGGGCATTCAAGCGGCTCCTTCGGGGGGTGAGCG
Organism: Nanorana parkeri; assembly: GCF_000935625.1. Lineage (NCBI taxonomy): Eukaryota > Metazoa > Chordata > Amphibia > Anura > Dicroglossidae > Nanorana > Nanorana parkeri. Next base: position 141,233 of record NW_017308663.1, read on the forward strand.
ATACACATTTTTTAAGATTTAAATCCGGAGTCTAGTGTCTGTTTAGGCCTGACCCCACATAATGCCAATAAGACACACGTGCTTCATCCCATCTTTTGTATTCTAAGGTTTCTCGGGCTGATGGCCGCCCATGTTCTGCGTTCTAAGATCTCATAAAACGATGAAGAATTGTGACGCGCTCTTGTGTTTCTTGCAGGATACAGTAGCTACCTGGCCTGTTACTTCCCATTTCTGTATAAATCACAGCTGCATACAGCGTGCGTCTTTGGTGCCAATGGCAACTGGTGTGGCATCACTGCGGATTACGACCGGGACCAGAAGGGGATCTACTGCCTCAATGGTCAGTATTGCGTCTCTCTGCAGCTGCCAGAAATGTTAAACCTGAACCCTGCAGATTTATAAAAGCACCATCTATTGCATCTGTCTAATTCTTCATTCCATTTATCAATACTTGTCTTCTTACACACAGCTAGCATAGGTATCCCCCAGGGGCCTCCCGAGACTGGGTGACACCCGGAGTGGTAACCGAGTGTCACCCCGCCGAGACGTCAGCACGCGCGTGAGGCAGTATTCTGATACCTGCCGGCGGCCATCTTGGTAATGGACGCCGGCAGAGAGAGGAGGGTACAGTCACCCGGCGGGATGAGGTATGCTGCCGGGTCCCCTCCTCTCTCCTGATACTGTCGGGCGTTCGGTCCATGACCGAGCGCCTGACTTTTCAGAGGGGGGTGACACCAAAATGACTGTGAGTCATTTTGGTGTCACCCCTCCAATGGTGGCACCCGGGTGCGGGCCGCACCCCCCGCGCCCTCTTGTGACGCCACTGGTATCCTCCAAAACCTTTCTTGCTATCAGCCTCCTGTGATCCCTTGTAAAGCAGTCTTCGGACTGGGAGAGGAAGGTGCAGAGTTATCAGCCGGTCATTCTCTGCTGGATCCCCATGACTTATCAGTGTGCCGCTGATCCATAAATTGACCATTTAAGCAAGCCAGGGGCGGGTAGGTGACACCACTGTATTCCTTAACTCAAGCAGACAAAGTGGTGTCACCCCCCCATGCAGTCTGGCAGAGGTGTATGAATCACAAAAGTACTTGATCTACAAAACTACACACACCTCACAATGTATATTACATTGTGAGGTATATATTAATTATATATTGCGGTACTTGTAATCAAACACAGGTAAAAGAACAAACAAAGTGCAGGTGAAACACACACACAGAGAGGTGCACAGAGGGTGGGTCTAAATGGTTCCTTCCCAAAGAGATAGGGCCCTTCCCTGATCCCCCCCCCCCCAGGGCACAAGGCTCCTGACAGGGGCAAGGTACCCCTCCACCGGCTGAAACCAGACAGACCTATTCCAATTGGCCAGGCGAAGCCGGCCATCGAGTGCTAGGTTGGGGGGCTCCCCTGAAGAGAGACCCCCTGATTCAGAGGAGGAAGGAACCCGGTGACTACACATCCTCCCCCTAGACTTCAGGGCAGTCCCGAAGACCCACACCCCCCATCCTGTGGAGCGAAAAGTAAACGCATAAAAAGTGAAAGGTGCACATACAAAGTGGGATAATAAATAAGTGCCACTGTGCGATTCACTGGCTAGGCCTTGACGCCCAATCACCCGCCCGGTATAACAATTACCCCTGGATTCAGCCAAAAGGCCTAGCCGAAGAGGTGAGGTGCAGAAAAAAAGCAATGGGTGGCGTGACCAATGTGCCAATCGCACTAGTGGGGTCCCAAACCCATAAGTGCTACTTAGGCACATAGTCCCATTCAAATCAGGTGGCAATGGGGCCTGCCAGATCCCGGACACGAGGGAAGTGCTCCCAAACCCCAATCTTACATGAGTGAACGCTCCTTTTCGGTTTCCTTCCCACAGTCCAGGACCCTTTAGGACCCCCATCATCTCCGGCAGGGCACTCTACAGCCAGCCATCCCTACCATAAGGCCAGAACGGCGCCACATTTCCCCTCCTGAACACTGATAGGAACAGATACTACACTTGATCTTCGCCCTTGTGCATTGACCTGCTTGCCTGGAGTTCAACGATAATAATTGAAGTTTTGTGTTTGCAGAGTTGAAAGCCAGTAGTGCGAGCGGTGTGAGTGGTGCCACCGCAGCTATTGCAGACAGTGTGCTGGGCACAAACGCGCACACTAATGAGACAACCACACCGGTGGCAGAATCTTTCATTGACACCCCAGTGCCCGCTGTCACTACATCACAGGATCTTACCCGGAATACTCCACTGCAGACAGGCATAATGGGCGGCACCACTGCTCTGACCTCTATTCCTGTTACCAGCGTGCCACCATCACCATCTGGCCTTCACAATACGGGTGACACAGTTCCCACAGATGGCGTGACCACACATGTGACAGGTAAGTGATGCAGAAAATGTAAGCTCTGCAGGTTCAAAAGTGTATCTAAACCCCAAAAACAAAAATGCCATATATTAAAACCTACCCGGCCTTAGATGTGGTGGCTGCATTCGTTTTCACATTTCAGGCTCAGAACATTTACAGTAAGTACAGGATATACACTATATTGCCAAAAGTATTGGCCCCTCCCCCTCCAAATCATTGGATTCAGGTGTTCCGTGACATATACCGGCTACTAAATATTCCGTGGTCACCTGTTACTGGGATTATAACAAAGTGGAAGCAACTGGGAACAACAGCAACTCAGCCAGGAAGTGGTCGGCCACGTCACATGACAGAGCGGGGTCAGCGCATGCTGAAGCGCACGGCGCGCAGAAGTCGTCAACTGTCTGCAGAGCCAATAGCTACAGACCTCCAAACTCCATGTGGCCTTCAGATTGGCACAACAACAGTGCGTAGAGAGCTTCATGGAATGGGTTTCCATGGCCGAGCAGCTGCATCCAAGCCGCACATCACCAAGTGCAATGCAAAGCGTGGGGTGCCGTGGTGTAAAGCGCGCCGCCACCGGACTCTAGAGAAGTGGAGGCGTGGTCTCTGGCGTGACCAATCACGCTTCTCTGTCTGGCAATCCGATGGGCGTGTCTGGGTTTGGCGGTTGCCAGGGGAACGGTACTTGCCTGACTGCATTGTGCCAAGTGTAAAGTTTGGTGGAGGGGGGATTATGGTGTGGGGTTGTTTTTCAGGGGTTGGGCTTGGCCCCTTAGTTCCAGTGAAGGGAACTTTTAAGGCATCAGCACACCAAGACATTTTGGACAATTTAATTCCAACTTTGTGGGAGGAGTTTGGGGACGGCCCCTTCCTGTTCCAACATGACTGCGCACCAGTGCACAAAGCAAGGTCCATAAAGACATGGATGGGGGAGTTTGGGGTGGAGGAACGTGACTGGCCGCACAGAGTCCTGACCTCAACCCGATAGAACACCTTTGGGATGAATTAGAGCAGAGACTGCGAGCCCCTCCCCCAACATCAGTACCTGACCTCACAAATGGTCCAACATTCCCATAGACACACTCCTAAACCTTGTGGACGCCTTCCCAGAAGAGGCGGAGCTGTTATAGCGGCATAGGGCGGAGCCAACCCAATGCTGAACCCTACGGACTAAGACTGGGATGCTATTAAAATTAATGTGCATGTAAAGGCGTCCCAATACTTTTGGCAATATAGTATAGCTCTGGATCAGACCAGAAGTGCCGTGTCCTTGTTTACTTCCTGTGAGCTGAAAAGATAGAAAAAAACAATAGTACCCATCTTCTGTGAAGGACCCATCAACCACAATGTAATGTAGATGAGTAAAGGCAGACATGTTTGGAGTGCAGCTTGTGTTACAACCTTGGCTCCCTTTATATACAGAGTGGGGTATCCACAAAGACACAAGATGTGTGTTATTCACAGGATCACCAGGTGAAAACAAAGGGAAAAAAGCCTGAAAAAAGAAAACTAATGCAGCCACCGCATCTAAGCACCAGTAAGCTGCGACATATTACATTTACATATTACTTTGCTGTGGGCTTTAGATACAGTTCAAATAGTGTAAAATACTACAATGGTTTTGGAGCCAATTTATTGCAGTTTTTACAATTATAAGCTTTTTATGGGTTGTTTTTTTTTTGCTATTTGATTGAAATATTTGTCTTTCTCGTCCATTAAGGGACACGGAACGTTTTAAACCTTCGGGCTATACTGCCACTTACAGGATAAAAAGGACACTGGCAAACCAAAAAAAAACTGTAGGCCAACCCAAGATAACCCCCTCCTACCAAGTTGTCTCCGTTTTTGGCTAGTGTCCTAGGGGGAGGGGTGTCCACCAAAAATTCTTGATGCTCAAAGTCTGCCAAATCCTCACAAATACTTATTTGGCTTGAAGGTGCGCCCCCACTTTCCAAAGTGGTGGAGCACCTATTAGCCTCTTGTGGACAGCTTGCGTCTCAGATTGTTGGGTGTAGGAGGTGATTTCCAGGGGCCACAATCTAGAATTTTGCTTCCAGCCCTCTGCTCATTTCATCACTACCAACCTCTGTGTGTCACTGTACAACTGCAATTGGCAGACCTCCAGGTGACCCTTTTGGGAATTCTAGATCTAGCTGTCACTGCCCCAGTTCCTGTGGCAGAATGGTTTCAGTGCTTTTACTACATCCTGTTTGCGGTTACACAAATCCAAATCTTGGATTGCAGAGCACTGAATGTCTCTGTATGCAAGCTCAGAGATTCCGCATGGAACCCTCCACATCTGGTATCGCCTCCCTCACCTGGAAGATTTTCTGACTTCTGTGGACATCAAGGCCCACGTACCTACATGTCCCCATATTTCCAGTGCTTTGCTAGGGGTCTTCTGCAATTTTCTTTCACGGTCCTGCCATTCAGCCTCTCTTCTGCACCTCAGACATTTACCAAGGTGCTGGGCCCTAGTACTAGCCCTGCTGCGCTCACGGGGCACCTCCATTGTGGGGTACTTAGATGACCTCCTGTGAAGGGAACTGCTGAACAATGTAGCTGTGACTTTGTGGACATCACAATACTTACCAGGTTAGCTTCAAGCTGAACTCCAGGCACAGCAACTTTTTCATTCCTGTGCCTGTGCAGAGAGTAAAAGGAGTTCAGCTTTAATACTGATTGCGGTGCAACATGACTATTTGAACCCTCACAAACCTTTTGTGGTATCATAATATTGACCATCACATCACAATAATTGTTAGTATCACAATGTATATTACGCCCGTGCATTGACCCGCTTGCCTGGAGTTCCGCGATACTAATAGAGGTTATATGTGTGTTTGCAGAGTTGAAAGCCAGTAGTGTCAACAGTGCCACCGTACAGTCTACAGCTGTTGGTGACGGTCTGCTGGGCACAACCACACTCACTACTGAGACAACCACAACGAGGGCGGCTCCTTCCACTGACACCTCAGTGCCCGCTGTCACTACATCGCAGGCTCCTACCCAGAATACTCCACTGCAGACAGGCATTATGGGCGGCACCACTGCTCTGACCTCTATTCCTGATAACGGCGTGCCACCATTACCATCTGGTCTTCAGAATACGGGTGACACAGTTCCCACAGACGGCGTGACCACAGACATGACAGGTAAGTGATGCAGAAAATCAGTGATCTAATCTCTATACGTTCATTTAAAGTGTATAATCTAAACCCAGAACCCTGGCCCGTGTAGTCAGATCCAATAGAAGAGGAACTGCAGCTCAAACTGCTGAAAAAAGATAATGTTGGTTCTGATAGAAAGGAGTCTGATCACACAGAGCATCACAGTTTGTTGTGTATGGGGTTGTGTAGACGCAGGCCAGTCAGGGTACCCATGCTGACCCGTGTCCAGCGCCAAAAGCGCCAACAATGGACACGTTAGCATCTGAATTGGACCAAGGAGCAATGGAAGAAGTAGGTCTGGTCTGATGAATCACGTTTTCTTCTACATCATGTGGATGGCCGGGTGCGCGTGTGTCACTTACCTGAGGAAGAGATGGCACCAGGATGCACTATGGGAAGAAGACAAGCCGGCGGAGGCAGTGTGATGCTTTGGGCAATGTTCTGCTGGGAAACCTCGGGTCCTGCCACTCATGTGGATGTCACTCTGACACGTACCACCCACCTAAACATTGTTACAGACCAAGTACTGTACACCCCTTCATGGAAATGGTATTCCCTGATGGCAGTGGCCTCTTGCAGCAGGATAATGCGCCCTGCCACACTGCAAAAATGGGTCAAGAATGGTTGGAGGAACACAACGAGTTTGAGGTGTTGACTTGGGCTCCAAATTCTCCAAAGTCCGATCCATGGAGGCCTCACCTTGCCACTTTCAGGACTTTAAGGATCTGTTACTGGCGGCTTGGTGCCAGATACCACAGCACACATTCAGGGGTCTAGTGGAGTCCATTCCACGACGGGTTCAGGAATAGAGGGATACCTGCTCCCGTTACCCTAAGGTGAACTATGAGGAAAAGCCCTGACCCCATAGTTCTCCTTTAAGGCTAATTTATTCCTGAATGTAATGTCCAGATATGGAAACTTATGTTACCTTTACTGTAATATGTCTATATTGATGAGGTTTTCTAGGTAAAACAATGTAAAAAGAGCCTTTTCCCCTTTCTGTTGTACAGGTGACCCATCAGCCATGAACACGTTACAGACATTGGGTAAGTAACATTTTGTTATATAGACGGTAATGTCCCAGGACATTGACATTATTCTCTATACATACAGGTGAAACTCGAATAATTAGAATATCGTGCAAAAGTAATGGCAGTAAGTGCTGCAAAAGGGGCCCAAACCAAGTACTGAGTACATATGCATGCTTGTACTTTTCAGAGGTCCGATATTGTTCTATGTACAATCCGTGTTTTATTGATTGCATGTAATATTCTACTTTTTTGAGGTTGTGGATTTGGGGTTCTTGGGGTTTTCATGAGCTGTAAAGGTGCCCATACACTGCACGATTATTGTACGATAATCGTATGCGATCGGGTTTTCGTACGATAATCGAGCAGTGTGAACGGAGACGTGCGACCGTTTCTACTGTACGGTCGCACGTCTTCTGTCGAACCAGCATGTTCGAAAACCAGCCGGGAATCGTACGATTCTCGGCTGGTTAGAACGGTGCTCGGAAGATAAATGCTGAACGGGCCGGTGTGCGCACGCGCACACTGCCTGTTCAGCATTGCGGTCATCGGAAGCCCACCCCTCAGGGGGGCGTGGCTTGCGATGATCGAGAGTGCGTTCTGCCTGTCCAAGATAGGCAGATCGTACGTTTTTTTAATCCCTTTACAACCATCGCAAGACTAAAGTCTTGCGATGGTTGTAGAGTGTATGGCCACCTTTAGCCATAATCATCACAATGATGACAAATCACGGCTTGAACTATCTTGCTTTGCATGTAATGAGTCTCTCTCATATATTAGTTTCACCGCATAAGTTGCATTAGTGAAATAAATGAACTTTGCACCATATTCTAATTATTCGAGTTTCACCTGTATAGTGGAGAGGATCCATTGCTGGCCCTATAGGGTGATTATAGGTGTCAGAACCTTAGTGCGAGACGAGGAGAGGGAACCCTTCCCTTATATTACACACCTCCCCTTCCCCTTTCTCTTCCCTTTTTTTCCCTCTCTTTTCCCTTTTTTTATATTTTCTTTCTCTCCCATCGCCCCTTTTTAACCTACATTGCTTTCTCTGTGCTATGAAGAGCTTTCTCTGCTGAATGTTTCTAATTATCCCCATAACTTTTATACTCCTGTAGCCCCCCATCACCTTCTGTGATGCGGCTACTAGACATTTAGTGATAGCCGGGGCTGTAGTCGGTCTGGCTGGATTTGTAGTGGCAGTTGCCTGGTTGGTTCCAGGCGTCTGGCATTGCCTGTACCCCCCCTGGGCGGAGTGTGACTCTGTCATATTGTGGTAGAGCCAATGAGAGGCACTGTAGTGTATGTACAGTACAGCGGCCAATCACTGGGTTTTTCTCTCAGCCAGTGGTGCATACTGGGATAGGGTACATATACTGGAGGGATTTGCCATGTGCTCAGACTAGCCGGGACCAGCCATGGAATAGGGCTGGGTGCTATTCAGCCTGCCCCCCAGACAAGGCCTGAGGCATGGGGGTGGGCTTGGGCTGTTGTTAGGTAAAGGTTTCCCTGAGGCCTCCAACATGGAGGAGGCCTGTGAGACTGATAGAGGAAGAGAACCGGGACCAATGCAGGCTCTTGGGGTACCCTGGAACTAAAAGCACTTAAGAAGCATGGTCAGTTTGGTGGATCTACACTGATATGCCTACCAGGTCTGGTGAGTCTGGAGCTCTTGTCTGTTACCTCTGGACACATAGAACCCGCCCATACCCTCTCTCCCCAGTGAAGATGTTCAATAAACCGTTACTTTGCATTATACTACTGGAGTGGACCTCAGTCTGTGGGCACCAGAAGAAGGGCGGTTAGTGCTAATGGGTGGGCAGCTGAAGAAATCCACTGAAGGTCACTTTCCCCTTCAACAAAGTCTTGAACTATATTATTGTACTAAGACTGTATGTTCAAAGTAGAACTGAAGCTAAGGCTTGTTTTTTTTAGTTTTGGATAGAGTAGGGGAAGGTTATGACCCCCATCTGTGTCCCATTTGGGAGATTCCACTTCCTGCCCTCTAGCCACAACAGGAAGTGAGGGGAATTCTCTCCAAAGTGAGAGACATCCCTGGTGGTCAGCAGAACTAGCGTCCCCATTGGAAGATGTCCCATCTATTCCTTTACTGGTGATAACCCAACATTTTTGATTTTCTTTCACTTTCAGTGATAACGTTCACCGGGACTTATAGCGCGGGTGAATCTCCCTAACGGGACACAGATAGCAATACAAAATCTCCACTCCAACAAAAAAAAGTTTTGGCTTCAGTTGTTCTTCAGTCTCATTTTTCATAAGATGGTAAAGTTTTATTTCTAGAGATTGGGACACTGGGGTCCCTCAATTTTATTCCTCAGGCTTTGGCTCCTGTGTTGGGTATATGTTCTCTTTGGCTATTAGTCTTGGTGTGCTGATGCCTTAAGAGTTCCCTTCACTGGAACTAAGAGGCCGAGCCCAACCCCTGAGAAACTTCCCTAACCACCAAACCTTACACTTGGCACAATGTGTAACAACTCTGCAATGCAAGCCTAGGATCTCAACTGCGGAGTGTGTACCTCACGGTCTGTTCAGTAAGGAACTGACATCGCTCTGTCATGTGACGTGGCCTACCGCTTCCTGGCTGAGTTGCTGTTGTTCCCAGTTGCTTCCACTTTGTTATAATCCCAGTAACAGGTGACCGCGGCGGAATATTTAGTAGCCGGGAAATGTCACGGAACACCTGAATCCAATGATTTGGAGAGGGAGGGGCCCAATACTTTTGGCAGTATAGTGTATATCCACCTCTGTTATCATTGCACATCATGTATTATATTGATAAAGGCGACCTTCTTCTTTGTACTGCAACTATGAATCAACAATCAATAACCTGAATCTATAAAATGAAACATGTAGCGGAGAGTCCATTTTATATAGTTATTATTTCATTTAGATTTGACCTCATTTAACATCACTAATTCTACTGACTGGCAGCTGCTGACCCAATGGCTGAACCTAACAAGCCAGGTAAGTGCACTTCGCTGTTGTAAGTGACTGTAATACTAGAGGTGGTGGGGGTATCACTAGCAATGATATGGTTAAAGGGATCACAATGATAACAGTAATATTAGTGTGAATGTCAGGACTAAAGGAGCAAAAACAAACAAACATATGCAGTGAATGTGTACAATCAGGGGAGGAACTACCGCCGGTGCAGCCGGTGCGTCTGCACCAGGGCCTGAGGCATGGAGTGGGAGTAGACCCAGGCATAGTACCAGTGGCATGATAGGGTAATGAATGGTGGGGGGCACCAGGTGCCATCCGCCCGGCCGTCCTGCAAATGAGGAAGGAGCCGGGAGGGAGTAGTAATTGTACTGCAGGCACACTGAGGCAGCGCTGGGGCCTCGGCCGGGGGGGACCCAGAGAGCTGCTTCCTGAATACAGAGCCCGCTTCCTCTCCCTTCTGCAGCAGTGCAGAATGGCATCAGCTATAGAGGACTACAACTCCCAGCAACACTTTATACAGAAATGCAGAATGGTAACGGCTATAGTGGGCTACAACTCCCAGCAACACTTTATACGGCAAAGCAGAATGGCAAAGGCTATAGATGGGTATTCTGCATTGCTGTATAAAATATTGGTTGTGGGGGGATAGTTTTGGGATATTTCAAGCGTATTTATTGTTCACTGCTTAATTTCTATTACTTATTACATTGCAATATTTAATTAAATAATTATGCAACTCACCGAAATGCAGAATCGGAGGGAGCCCTGAGCTTGTTTTCCTGCTCTTAGGTGGTCAGTGGGGCTGTCAATCCTTGTGTTCACAGACTCTGCCCACCAATAGCGTAGTAGTGCTGATAGCAGTACCTAGGGACGAGTGGAGTGATTTAGGCAAAATTGATTTTGCCGTGAAATTGCCAAACAAAAACTATCAACTCTTGCCCCCAAGAAAAAGACGAGGAAACACCTGAGAGTGTCTCTTTCTCATGTAACTCTGGAACACTCTCTGTGTTGAAATCAACACTGTCGTGTCCGATGGATATGTCAACACAGAACCTGAATATATGAGCACATAGAAACCCGTAAGTCAGGGATAGGTTTCAGAAGAAAAGAAGGTCACCGGTACATCAAATCAGTTCCTTGGAGGAAATAAGGAAATTATTTATGTACAGAGACTCTGTTCCCCTGTGTAATGGTGTTTGGGGGGCTCATGCAAGATGACCTCCTACCTCTCAGCCATTACATGCCCACACTGAAGCAGCACCTGGGAAACAGAGGATCTTAAGCCTCCCTTAAGTTGGAGCTTTACCCCGTTCAGTGTCCTGTAGTTCTTAAATCTTTAGTGCCTCAACCAAGAACGGCCTCAGCTTGTAGGATGACTCCCTCCCAGCAAGACCCTGTCCCAAGGGTGTATGAGTGACTTACACACTCTTGTATCTGCGAAGGGATGCAGGTCCAGCCTTGAATGCAGTTTGCAATGCTTTAGATGAACATGGTTGTCCGTTGGTTGGACAGGAGGACAAAAATGGTGGAATACCCAAAGCTCACACAGGCTTCCTGGGTCACAGCATCCTGCAGAACCTCTTCTCATGGACTTAGCCCCACAAAATGAGACGTTTGAGTGGAGCTCTGTTCCCCTGATGACTCTAGCAGAGAATATCTTCTTAGGCCCACATGACCTGCCTCAAAGAGAGGGGGGCGATATTCTTTGGGCCCGGGCTCCAGGCCAGGGACCTAAAATTAGGCACACAGCTTGCTATAGCAAACACCTATTCCCCAGCAGGAAAAGGACTGAGGGACTCATTATTGCTAGAAGGGAGGATTAGCAAAAGACTTCCTCTCCAGAAGATGAACAAAAAAGGACCCTTTAAGAGCACTGCAGCCCTTGTTTTTTTCAAAGTTAGCTTATGGATGACCAAGTTCACCAAGGGTGGGCACATTGACAAAGCAGACAAGATTCTCTGTATACATCCACATAGCACTTTGGAACTGTGCTCACACACATTAGGCAGCCGCAGCGTGGGCTGAGGCAGCCGCCTAAATTGCCTGACTACAGTGCAGCCTCTGATTTGGGTCCCGTATGTGCGGTGCGGCCGGCCAGGACCAGCAGTGCGGCGGAGGGAGCGATAATTTTCTCGGGGGGGGGGGGAACCCGGATCCGCCACTGCAGCTGTGTATAATGTATTTCTGGAATTTGTAGTCCTGTACAGCTAGTGGTGTTCTGCCTAGTGGGCGAACACAGGGGCATAAATGGAACCTCCCCACCAAAAAGGCACCCATATATCCATCACAGATGGCCAGTATAGGTGTTACACCGTCTTCCAAATCTATCCTGGGATTGTATTGTTCTTAACGTTGGTGATGTAGTGGTTACGTGTGGGGAGTGGGAGCCCATCTACTCACTCACACCATCCTTTGTGAGACTGAAAGGAGAACTATGAGGCGGGTGATTTTCACTCAGCCTCATAACCTGAGCCGACCTGTAACAATGAGACTGTCACACATCGGCTCAATAGATGGGGCAGTGAGCGAACACATACCGTCGCTCGCGCACTTTTCGATCTATCCCTGCAGAGAGCCGTGACTGTCACTCACGGCTCCCTGCAGGGATTCCCCCCTCCCCTCTCTGATCCTCCAGCGCTGACTGGCAGAACGGAAGGGGAGGGGGCGGGCACAGCTGGCTCTACCTCTAGATAGGCAGAGCCAGCTGTCAGTCACGCAGCTGGGCGGCTCCAGACAGTATTGTCGGGATCCGTCCCGACTGCTGCGTCTCAGTATATAGCAAGCTGTAGCCCGCTATATACTGAGCTTTGGGTGACGGGAGGACGCTAGTTTGTGTGCTCCCGTTACCCTTAGGAGAACTATGGGGAAAAGCCCTAACCCCATACTTCTCCTTTAAGTAGAGGGGAGGGTCCGTTTATGCCCTCGCGCTCGCCCATTGTGTTTTTCATATATCTGATCTATATACTGATCTTTCTTCCATTGACAGAACGGGTCTACGGGCATAGGAATGGCCATTATTCCAGCTTTACAGAAATACACCTCTATTGCTGGCCCCTCCGGGCTCCATAAAGACGAAGTGGCCCTAATTGTCTACATTCTTGGGAGCATTACGGAAAAAGCTGCCCGGTCAAATGAGACTTTTCCTATTAGCACGGTCCTGGTGAGTCCTAAATGTCAGTCTGTGGATTTCTAATGCTGGCCAATACCTGGGGGGTGGCTGATGAAATTTGGCCTTGGGTTGGGGGTGGGGGGTAAACACAAGCAATTAGTCCTTTATTGATAGGGACAGATTTCTGTGGACTGCATAGCATGTTTAATACAAAGTGTGTCATAGTGCGGCAGAGATTGCTGGACAGGGTGAAAGTTGGATGTTCCGGGCTGAGGACTGATTTACCGATGTCCATTTTCTCCAGTGGGTAGCAGTATAACCCATCTGTCTCTCATTTCTCTTCATCCTGTGCACCTCAATAATCTCCATGAAAGTGGGTCCAAAAATCCTGGGTTTTTTTTTTTCCCCAACATTTCCAATTTTTCCAATCTTTCAACTAAAATTTTCCATCCCTATCATTTATTTTTCTGGCTATGAAACCTCTCCAAAACACCAATTACATGGACTGCACAAAGGACAATGGGACATCCCCTACATATGGAAAACATTTTCTAGGGCTGGTAATGATTACAATTTTCGTGTTCGATTAATCAAATTTTTTTTTAATCGATTAATTTAGATGAATTATAACGCACATACAGATCCAACTACATTGGCCTATACACATACAGCACAGCAATGAAGTAATAAAATGAACTAGGATCACACTCATCCAGCACGTTATTACTCTCACGTGCCCCACTCAATATGGCCGCCGCTTGAGTGGGGCAACTCAGAATAATAACGTGCTGGATTAGTGTGATCCTAATTCATTTTATGACTTCATTGCTGTGCTGTATGTGTGTAGGCCAATACCTTGACTGGCGCTCGTGCAGAAAGTTTCTTGGGCAAACTCACCGGCCCAAGTGGCTCCGTCGGCTAACGAAGGGGGGAGGAGTCCGGTGATGTCACGGACATCGACGTCACCGCACTCCTCCCCCCCCCCTTCCCTTCGTTAGACGACGGAGCCACTTGGGGAAGGGGGAGGAGTCCGGTGACGTCGATGTCCGTGACGTCACCGGATCTCCGACGGGACTCCCGGAAGCCGGCGGAGAGGTGAGTGTTTTCATTAGCGATCAAAATAGTGGGCACAATCCAACCCACTGCAATGACTACACGTGTCTAGCCTGGCACCAGTCTGAACTTCCTGCGTGCCACTCTTTGTAAAACAAATCCTGGCCTATCCAGACCAGACCCCAACTATCACATTCACATGTGAGGAGTACCTGCCACCTGCATACACAGTAATAACTAAGGCTCCATTTAAAGTAATAGAAAATTGTAAATATCTTGGGTACACTTGTTAATTATACATGATGGCCGATATGGCCAGATTCCAACACAAAGGGACCAAAGTAACAAAAAGCAAGAATGAAACATGTCCAGGATGGTAATGTTCTCTGGGGAGATGAAACTATTCCCAGGATTGTATCAGTATAGGGCAGAGTCCGCCAGACAGTAAATCACGACATGCGAAAGCAAGAGAGAATGATACAATAGGACAGGGGTGCCCACAATGAGATCCACTAACAAAAAAAAAAACTCCCTCGCACTCTCTCTCCTGGCTGTCTCTCCTCTCTCCCTCTCCTGGCTGTCTCTCCTTGCTCTCTCTCCTGGCTGTCTCTCCTTGCTCTCTCTCCTGGCTGTCTCTCCTTGCTCTCTCTCCTGGCTGTCTCTCC
>NW_017308663.1:155775-159596 GCF_000935625.1 Nanorana parkeri
CTCGCTCTCCTCTCTCTCTCTCTCTCTCTCTCTCTCTCTGTCCTGGCTGTCTCTCGTCGCTCTCTCTCCTGGCTGTCTCTCCTCTCTCTCCTGGGTGTCTTTCCTCGCTCTCTCTCTCTCCTAGCAGAATCCACCAGAAAGGTGTCAGGGAGCTTGGCTCAGCAGACTCGGGCTGATAGGTAATCATGTGTGCACAGCGAGATAAATATACCAAAATGGAATAAAGGGGCCGCCCTTCCCCCCCTTCCTGATCCACCAGCATCAGCTCTGAGAGCTACGATCACCATCTACCTAATGGGCCCCCCTGCAATAGGAGATGCTATATTTTGAATCAAATGACTAATTCAGAAGTCTAACGCAGGTATTTGGTTTTCTTCCTCCTAGGACATTCTCCATATCACTAACAAACTTCTGAATGAATCTTCTTGGAAGCCAGCATCCAGTTCCTACAATACCCTCGGTCCCCAACTTTTGGGGAGTTTAGAGAACATTTTACAAGGGATGTCAATGTCCAAATCATCTTTCAATGTTTCCCATGAAAATATTGAGTTCCACTGCCTGGTTGCTTCCTGCAGTAACTTGACCAATCAGACCGCCCTGAGCCTTCCATATGGCAGTCTTGCATTATCGGCAGAGGATAGCCTGCGAGACTTTGACCCTGCATGTCTGGTCAATATTTTGTTACTGTCCTCCAGAAACCTGAATGTGGGATTTCCAGGTAACTATGACCAAGACCTGGGTACAGTTGAAGTGGACAGCAACATTCTGACCAATGTCATGTTGCTTGAAAATAAAAGATACCATAACCCTAATGTCAACTTGAGCTTCCGGTGTAACAGCAGGACCTGTGACCAGTCATCCATATGTGCGTTTTGGAATTTCTCCACAAGCAGTTGGTCTTCTGACGGGTGCACCACTGAAGTCATTGATGGTGTCACCAGCTGTGTTTGCCAACATCTTACCTCATTTTCTGTCTTGATGGCGAAGTTCATCCCGGAAAGCCTTCGAAACTCCTCCGTACTTGACTACATCACGATCACGGGTCTTGCCATTTCCATAACATCTCTTCTTCTTTGTATTACATTCCAAGTATATGTGATGAAGTCTCCAATGAACCTTATGGCTTATTACAGGCACACGGCGATCCTCAATGTCTCCGTATTCCTGCTACTGAGTAACATATCTTTTATAGCTGCAAGTTACGTCACACCAAAAGAGCACCCAAGGCTCTGTTTTGGGTTGACCTTCTGCACTCATTTTTCTCTTCTGGCATTTTTTTGTTGGACCTTGGTCCAAAGTATATTTTTGTTCTGCCGTTTGGTGTTTGTATTCCACCATATAACCAAAAAGGAATTCATGAGCCTGTCCATTGGCCTAGGGTATATATGTCCCAGCGGGATTTCTGTATGGACCTTCCTCTACTACACACCTACTGATAATTACAATAAGGAAGGTGTATGTTGGCTTAGCAGTGACTCTGGAGCGTCAATGGCTTTCACTATACCAACCATCGTTATCCTGTCAGGAAATTTCCTGGTGCTTCTTGTGGTAATCCGTAAGCTACTCAGACCATCCATTTCTGAAGGCAACAATGAGGATGAAGAAGTTATAAAGAAGCTTGCGAAGGCCATATTATTCTGCACCCCGCAGTTTGGACTGACCTGGGCTGTTGGGATCCCCTTACTGTCTGATGGGAACTCAATAGCATTACATTATCTCTTTGTCCTGCTCAACCCACTCCAAGTAAGTGACCGATAGTGTGACGTGGGTCAATTGTTTGCACCTGACCAACTAGAGAGTCAGCCAACACAGCCTAGTCACTAATTGCTGCACTAAATGCTTCCACATTCTACAATGATTTTGTAGGCAATTAGAGTTCATTACTCCATTGTTAATGAGTGTCAAGAATCAGTGTTGGACAGCAAAAAGTTTCCAGGCACACTCACCAGCCAGCATGCAAAAAAACTTGTCTCACCGCTAAGGTTAATAACAGAGGTTTGGATACACGTCTTCTGCAGAAAATGTGAAAGCCGCACAGCCGCGCCAAGGCACCTCCATATAGTGCGGTCCTAACTCTAAACTATGAGAGTCTCCATCTTGGAGCACATGGGGCAAAAGAATAAATTGGGTGCAGGTTTGTCAGGAGGAAGGCCAACCTTCCTTAAAGGCACAGGTACGCACAAGGGACCCTGCACATCACAACCGCAGCTGAAACCCCCCCATGCGTTACTGCACCAAATCAGTCAAGCGAAACAAATGACAAACGCACTCACCAATTCATCTCCAGCTTTGCACCGCGGTTCACATGGAAGGGCTTCAAACAGTAAAACAGCAAAAAGTTTCCTAGCACACTCACCAGCTGGCATGCAAAAAAACCTGTCTAACCACTAAGGTTAAAAGCAGAGGTTTAGATACACGTCTTCTGCAGAAAATGTGAAAGAAATCAGTGTTGGTCCAGTTCTTTTCAAATAGATCTAGAGGATGAAATAGATAATAACGTTGCCTCTTTTCCAACACAATGTAGGATTCTTTAAAAAAAACAGCCGCATAGTGACATATTGTAGAAGGTAGACATGTGCAATGCGTTTCGTTCCCGAATGACAGAAATAACGAATCTGAACGAATCTGAATGTTTGGGGGAAAGGTGCTTTCCAAGGGGCCCCCCCCTCCCAATACCAAGGGCATGTGGCTCACTAGTCCCCCACTAGACTCACTAGTCCCCCACTTTCCTGCCCTGCCGGGTGTGCAGAGTGCAGTGGTCCAGGTTATATAAGGTGCTGCGAGGTGTAGAGAATGCAGTGGACTATATGATGTTATGTACGGCAGAATGTACAGAGTGTGGCAGCCCAGAGTGTGTCTGGTGCAGCTGTGTAGAGTATGTAACATACAGCGCACAAAGCAAAGTGGTTTAGTGTAGGTAATAAACAGCGTGACAGTAGTTGCCTCCAATTAAATCCTCTTTACATTGATGACTATTACCCCTTACCAGTTCACTGAGAGAAGAAATAGTCCCGATAGGGGGGAACCAACTGTCCTTGCCAACATCCATTTGCCATGAACTAGCCAGGTTCACTCTGAATCTAGATTTGGATATACCCGTTCCCTGATTACTATACATGATAGAGTAGTTGCCTCGAGTGGAAGTCCCTTCATGTTGGTGATCATTTAAATCAAAAAGTAAGTATAAATCTCATGTTACATTGGTGCCCATACAAAGAAAAGAAAAGCTGGCCGCACACTGGTTTCCACTGGGATAGTTTATTGAACCATGTACCACATCACTGGTGCCTCACCCAAGGTCCTTCCCCCTCTGATGTGTTTCACCCAATTATGAGCTTATCCGACTAAGCCCATGTGTTGGTGAAACACGTCAAAGGGTCCGAACTTGGACGGGCGACCAGTGATGTGGTATAAGCTTCAATAAGATATCCCAGCAGTATCTGGTGTGTGGATGGCTTTTCTTCTGATTGTATGGGCCCATATTGGAGCGAGGACTTGCTCCCAGTGGCAAGCACCCTTTCCTAAGCCATGGAGGAGTGGCGCTTCTTTGTGTGTTCATGTTACATTGGTGGTAAGTGATGAAGAACCCGCTTACATTGGTGACCAGTTGAGGGGTCACTTCTAGTCACATGGTGAAGTCATCAACACTGGGACTGAGCTCTGTGGGTATGATGGATTATTGCAATGACTGGTCATGGGGTAGGGCAAGCAATAAGGGGACTGAGATGTGTGATTCTAAAGGAGTTTCACATTGGCTGGTCATGATGTGGAGGTAGCAGAGGGATAGACCCGAATGACTGCGATAGATTTCAACATTACCT
>NW_017308663.1:160416-161383 GCF_000935625.1 Nanorana parkeri
AGGCTCGGCCTTGGGGCAGCAGGGAGTAGAGGGGCAGCAGAGGTATGGAATACCCATCGCCCGGGACATGCAGTTCCCAGGTTCCGGGTGGTTAGTTTTTTCTACATTTAGCCCAGCTTACGGCAAGCAGCAGGGCCAAACGTAGAGCGGGGAAGCTGCAGCTCATTTTGCACAAGTGATCATGGTGCCGAGATCACTTGTAATTAGCCTGCTCGTCCATCCTCCCCTGCCACCCCCCTTCTATGGTCCGCCCCCACCTCTGGCTGCCTCTCCCCTGCTGGCCGGCTGTGGTTTTCTGGGTCCCCGGCAAAGTAGTTCAGGATGTAGAGTGGAGAACATTCGTTCAAAAAAGAGAACCTGTCACCTCCAAATGCTATCACACAGGGCTTGTTCGCTCCTGTGTGATAGCAATAAAGTTAAGTGAAAATAAATAAATAAATAAAAAAGTAAAAGGCAATAAGAAATAATTACAAAAGTGATAAAAAAATTAAAACCAATCCTGTCACAGGGAGGTTTGATTTGTGGTTGTGTTCGTGGGAGGGGTGCGTATCGGGGAACCTGGCCTAGGGGCAGCAGAGAGAGTAAATCCGGCCCTGGTTCTAATCCTTCTCGACTGCATCCAAACTTCAAAAAAAAATTGGCTTCACATTCAATTTAACATCTATTGTGAGGAAATAATAATAATAACCACCAAGTTTGAGACGTAGATGAGTGAGGCCAGCCATGTACCACCTAAAACAAGAATATTTACGAAGATAATAGAAACATATTTCATCATTGCAGGTGATGGATATGGTGAAGAAGAGGTTATCCAAAACTCCTACAGCCTTCAGCAGCACTGTAAGTATTTTGTTACATCATCAACTAATATGGACCGTTTAACCCTTTCACTGCCAGAAAATTTTTTTCCTTTTTCACATATGCAAACAAAGTAACATTGTTTATAAACATTGATCAGAGGTAGATA
>NW_017308664.1:0-307 GCF_000935625.1 Nanorana parkeri
CCTCCATACTGTGGTCGGAGAAAAAGCTCCTCTTGCAGTCCTCGTACTGCATGGAGACCTGCTACCCCGTATCCCCTGTGTTGCTGACAGAATCTGAGACTGAGAAGCTCCCATCACATCTCCTTGATTTTGCAGATGTCTTCAGCAAACGCAGGGCTGAATCTCTGCCTCCACACCGACCCTATGACTGCCCTATAGATTTAATTCCCGGCAGTCCCATTCCTACAGGTAGGATCTACCCACTTTCCCAGCCGGAATTAGTACACCTTAAAACCTACCTGGATGACAACCTGAAAAAGGGCTTCAT
>NW_017308664.1:3927-12657 GCF_000935625.1 Nanorana parkeri
TCTTGCCTAGGGCAGCCCCAAACCTAAATACACCACTGGGATGAGCAGCGTCTATGGAATTGAAAGTGTGACTCATTATGTGAGTAAGTAAGATCAGCAAGTGTCTTAAAAAATCTTGGAGAATAACCATCCGGTTCCGGACACCGGGTTTGAGGGAGCGAATAGCCATATCAATGTCCTCTGAAGAAAAAGGGCAGTCTATGGCAAGTATCACGGAAGGATCCAAGGAGGGGAGAGCAGTCTCAATATAGGCCGCCATTGATTCCTGTGGATCACTGAGCGAGGGCGAAGGAAGAGAGGCGGGGAGATTATAGAGTGAGGAGTAGCAGTGGAGGAATTCGTCGGCTATGCCAGTGGTGGTATGAAACTTAGTAGAACAACGAGTGGTAATGAAGGGGATAAAGGAGCGCGGGGGTCTAGGGTGTAGGGTCCTGGCAAGATGGCGCCCACATTTATTAGCAGATTCATATTGCAATTTGCAGGCTCTATCCCTAGCTATACGTGACCGGGCATCCAACATGGAAAGCAATTCCTGACGTGCATTGGAGAGCTCCACAAAGGTGGAGGGGAGAAAATCCGCTTTATGCATGTTCTCCAGGGTAGATATAGAGGATAGCAGTTCCGTAATGCGAGAAGAACAAGCTTTTTTAAGTCGAGAGCCATGCTTGATGCAAACACCGCGGATCAGTGGGGGAACACTCTAAGATGGATTGGGAGACAAAGCAGTAATCCAGTCTACTGAACGAATTATGTGCCGGTGAGAAATATGAATAATCCTTCTCGGAAGGATACAGAACACGCCATACATCTACCAGTTTAAGTTGGTGCAACAGGTGTTTAAATTTGTGGGGTTGGATGCAGGGGATAAAGAGGACTTACCAGAAGAGGAGTCAAGACTGGGAATAAAAGGGGCGTTGAAGTCTGCGCCTAGGATCAGGTTGTGGCATCCGAAACTCTCCAGGTCAGAAGAAAGAGATGCGAGGAAGCTCAGTTGGTTCTGGTTGGGAAAATAAACATTAGCCAAAGTATACAAAGTGTTACAAATCTTAATTTTCAGGAAAAGGTACCTGCCTCGAGGGTCAGATCGCTGCTGTAGGATCTCAGGATGAAGGGATTTGTGTATAGCTATAGATACTCCCTTGGATTTTGAGGAAGAATTAGTACTATGAAACCAAGTTAACTTTGCGTTTGTGAAAATGGTACAATACCTGGCTGCGTTTTTGGGGCGTGTATTCGTCATGGCGGTTTGAAGAGTGGGTCTAGGAATCGAGTAAGCCTCCCAGGGTCAAAGTAAGGAAAGAGGACCAGCCAAGAAAAGGGAAAGCAGGCAGGAGACAGAAAAGGAGAAAACAGAAAAAGAGAAAAGCCACAGTAGAGACAGGTAAGGGCTCTATCTAGTGGAGGAAAAAAATGCAATAATGCAAACATCCAACTGGACCAGTTAAGTCTAGCAGTAACATTGCGGTCAGTGAATCACTCACTGACGACCTACGTGGGGGTAACGTGGAAGACACATAAAGCTTCTCCCGCTTCAGGGCATATACAGTCTAATATTAATGACATATGATCAAAAATCAAGAAAAGTAATACAGTATTAAAATAAATCAAAATAACATAATACAAAACAGATTAGTCAGAGTAATCTATAAATTATCATAAACATGACTATGAACAGCAGCAGCGTGTGGGGAGAGGAAAAAAAAGGGGGAAGGTGGCAGTATGCAACCTCAACATAGCATCTCCAAACCAAAAAGAGGTGGTGGCGAAAAACACATTGCATAATGGAACAGGAGGTAGAGGTAGAGATGCTGTGGCGGTGGTAGTGCAACAAGAACAATTCTGCAGCATAGTAACAGGGGTAGTCCAACTGTGAGCGCAACAAAGGCAATCACAGGACACCCGGATAAAGCGTCCAGACTTTCAAAAGAGAGCAAGAACAGTAAACAGTAAATAGCGCAGTGAACACTGCGCTCCCGGCTCGGAATCCTGAGAAAGGTAGTAAAGGGGCCAGAACTTCTGGAGGGGCACTTCAGGTGTGTGGAGAGGTGGAGGCGGAAGCACGACCAGATTTGTTGGTGACCTTCTGCCAAGGAGACGGAGTGATGAAGTCAGGCAGGGTCGGTTTCAGCGGCCAATCAGGGAGGGCCACTTGCGGAAGCTCCAGTTTACCCAAGAAGGTTGGAAGGTCCCCTAGCAAACGAAAAATGGCCATCTTTCCCTCATGAGAGACAATCAATTGAAAGGAGAACCGCCAGCGGTATTTGATGTTGCGTTGGCTTAATTCCTCCAACAGTGGTTTCAGAGCTCTGAGCAGGGTAAGCGTGTGCCCCGAAAGATCAGAGAGACCGGGTGTTCGTTAAACACAATAGCATCTTGCTTGCGGGCAGCTCGCATGATCTCTTTTTTAATTTTGAAGAATTGAACTCCACAAATAACATCTCCAGGATTGGCTTGGTTTGGGCGTCTTGCACCCAGGGTCCAGTGGATCCTGTCCAGCACAATAGGGGAATCCTTGGGTTTGTTTAGTAGTTGGTTAAAGAGCACAAGCGCAGCAGGTTCCAGATCTTTGGATTCGATCGAATTAGGAAGGCCGCGGATGCGTATATTATTGCGGCAATTTCTATTTTCTTGATCATCCTGATTGTATAACAATTGATGTAAACCGTGTGTTCCTGTAATGTGGTGTCGCTTTATTGGGGTTTTTTTTTGCTTTCCTCTGGATCAACAGTGGGTAATTGTGGGCACAGCATTCTGTTTAGGCTTTTTTTTTTCTCATATCTCTACAGGTTGAACTCAATGGACTTGTGTCTTTTTTCAACCTGACTAACCCTGCGAAAGACAAAATCCTTTTGGGAGAATGTGCTGTGGACAGACGAAACAAAATTACAGCTTTTTGATAAAGCCCATCATTCTACTGTTTTCAGAAAAAGAAATGAGGCCTTTAAAGAAAAAAATACAGTTCCTACAGTCAAACATGGTGAAGGTTCACTGATGTTTTGGGGTTACTTTGCTGCTTCAGGCACTCATTGACTGTGTGCATGGCATTATGACATCTGAAGACTACCAAATAATTCTGGGATGCAATCTAGGGCCCAGGGTCTCTGTCAGAGGTCATGGGTCTTACATCAGGATAATGACCCAAAGCACACGTCAAAAAGCACCCAGAAATGGTTTCAGACAAAGCGCTGGAGAGTACTGGACTGGCCACAATGAGTCCAGATCTAAATCCCATAGAGCACCTGTGGAGAGATCTCAAAACAGCTGTTGGGAAAAGGAACCCTTCCAATCCTGGAGCAGTTGTCCAAAATTCCTGTAGAGAGGTGTAAGAAATTAATTGATGGTTACAGGAAGCGATTGATTTTAGTTATTTTTATCCAAGGGCTGTGCTACCAAATATTAATTGAGGGTGCCAATAATTTTGTCCAGTCCATTTTTGGAGTTTTGCGTGGAATGTGTCAGATTTGGCTCTTTTGTCTCCACGTTTTTGTGTCATACCAATAGAAACAAAAGAAATAAACATGAGACTGCATAAACATTTGTAATTGTAGCAAGTTTTTGTGCGAAGTGGTGTATTATCTGACAGAATTGCAGGGGTGCCAATATGTTTGGTCAGGACTGTGTGTGTGTGTGTGTATATATGACGTGCGGTCAGGGGAGGCAGGGGATTTACCTAGAATTATGGAGGAAAGAGCTGTCAACTTCAAGTCTGAAGCTGACAACTTTTTCTCCATTCAGATCGGCATCTAACAGGTTACACGGTGGGGGAATCCTCCCCGCTATGTAACCTGTCATGGACGGAGCGCTGCTTCGTCCGGCGTGGGGACAGGACTTTGTCTGGCAGGGGGCGGGGCTTCAGCCCGGTGGGGTCCGGTTGGCGGGAGCGGGACGTGCTGGGGAATGCTTCACCTGGAACAAGAGGTACCGCGTGTCACTGAGATATTGTGGTATTGTGTGGTAATCCCACGGTAGAACTGGGGGTTGCAGTCACCCAGGACTCTGAGCCAGAGGGGCTGAGCAATTCCAGGAGGCAAGTTCCTGTACTGGGAAAGAGATGACTTTGCGGTTCTTCCCAGGATTTCTGGATTTGGCATGGGATCCTGGAACTGGGAGATTTCTAAGAGAATTGGGTGGGATGAAATCTCCATCCCTGGGTCCATTGTTTAGTTTTGGCCAGCACCTAATTGCACACCTGTGCACAGCACTTATGGGAAGGGTGCTGGCAAATGTTCTGGGCTCCAGCTTGGAAGAGGAACAGAGGTGTTCAGGAGTCAGGAGGACTCCACCGAGACGTCAGAGGGGAGCCAGATGGCTGTGTGTGCCAGAGGTACATGGAAAACAGCCGAGGAGGCTGAGAGAGCCAGTTACACATGGAGTAGGTGCAACAATCTTTGGTCGGTGAGACATTAGCAAACTGTATGTAATATATATAATGTGTGTGTAAACACACACCCACACAAATATATCCAATGTTGTATTTTCTGTTAATAAATATCTTAGTGCCTTGAAAAAAAGACATCTTTCCCAAAAATGTTATATTCTTTTGATAAATTGAATTACGTTTGTGTCTTGCTTTTGTTTATTTTCCATTAGGTTAAGGTGCAGTTTCACCATTTTGGGGGAATAGAACACTGTGATGGTTTTTATCAAGGTAAGTCACTAGGAATCAATGAAAAACTTTCAAATGTATGTTATGCAATTTATTATATTGTTTTTATTAGGGATGCACAGATAATCTTCGAGTACCAGTGCAGATACTTGGCATTTTCATGAGAACTACCAGGGTTGCAGCGGTTGCAGCTGGGACCTGGCTCTGGCACTCCACCACTGTCCTGAAATCATTAGTCTGTATTGTTTTAGAAAAACTGTCACATGACAATAAACAAAAATGTATCAGTACTCGTACTTGTAAGTACTCGGCAAGTACCAGTACTCGTACTCGCAAAACTGGTATCTTTGCATCCCTTTATATTTATAAAAACAAAATCGTACATTAAAATAGAGATGTACAAATCCCAGGAGCTCCGTGTGCTCCTTACAAATGACAGCTGCCTCCTAATTTTTGAATTTTTCTCTAGTCTAGTCTTGGAGCTCAAAAGTATCGGTACATGTACTCGTACTTGTACCGAGTACTGTACTTGGTATCTGTGCAACCCTAGTTTTTATGGTGCACATTATGGTTACCTTTTATATTATTATGTTATATAATTGGACGGCCACTTTTGAATGTTGCATTTGTCAAAGTAACAGTGTCTCTGCAACGGGTATCCCCTGACCTCTTTATACTCACCTCACTTCCCTTGCAGCTACTTACTTCTCTTTAACCAGGCACTTCTGTGTATGAAGAAGAATATGACCTGCTACCCTTTGACAGTACCCAGGTCTAGCAAACAATCACTAGGACTGAGCACTGTCACATGGTCAGGAAGTGACATTACCTCCCCCCTGGGTCACTGGCACAGCCAATTTCAGCATCAGCTACAAGAATGTAGTGAGTATATGGTAGTGGGCAGGCCCGTCTTTAATACTGATCGGACCCTGGGCAAACATTTTCTTGGGAGCTGGCAGGACACCAAGCCCCAGGCCAGACACCAAGCCTCAATTGCTGCTATCCCCCCAGCCAGCCCCAGACTCATCTCACTCAGCAGCTGCTGCTGCTGCTGTTCCCTTCCCCCCCAGCTCCAGATCATTGCTGGCTTACCTTACCAGTGCAGTGACGCGACTACACACAGGCTCTGCCGCTCAGCCTCCAGCTGTGAGAGCTCCGCGGCTGCCCCTGAGGAAAAAAAAACCCAAAACAGGAAGGTACCAAAACATCACATTGGATGGGGGGGTTGGGACGTACCAACTGTTCCGTACGTGTCGTATGCGGCTGCCATAACGTATTATACTATGCGATCCGATCGGCAAGTTTCTGCGGGCAGCGGGCTCAAGGGGCAGCTGCTTTGGGCCGCACAGCCATGAATGGGCCCGGGGCAAGTGCCCTCTTTGCCCTGCATTAAAGACGGCCGTGGTAGTGGGGTATGCTCAGGGCCGGTACAGGCGAAGGTGCATTTTTGCGCCCCTCCCCCATAACAGTACGGAGAACCGCAAAATAGTGATCAAAAGATATAATCAACAACTGAGTGTCTGAAATAATAGAAGGAAAACAGCAGGGACTATTCCCTGGGGTCTGAGGCGAGTAGTAGTCCTGCACTTACAACCCCCACTATAGGTTATCTAGGACAGACCTTCTTAATCTGTGGGTCGCGACCCCATGTGGGGTCGCGTGAGTGGGGGGGGTCGCGATCGAAATTCCGCAGCCATCAGAGGGTTTCAGCAGGTACATGAGTGAGGGGCCCATGCAGCCTGGAATGTCCGGGCTCCAAGAAAGTTTTTTTGTTTGTTATAGAAATGTGTGTCGTTCACTGTATGTCCCGCACCCCCCTCCTCCTCCCTGCACTTGGTAGCTACCTAGCTGAGTACGTGAAGGAAGGTTTCTGTTTAGGGGCGGAGCTTCTATTCACACGGCAGAAGCTTCAAGGCTGGAGTGGTGGGTATACATCGTATCTGACATTCATTGATGCATACGTTTAGATCTAAGGGCATAGAAGCAAGGTGTTCTGGGATGTTTCACCTCTAGATATTCTAGGGTTTGTTTATTTATCAAATCCTTCATGTATGCTTCATGTATAATTGCCAGAAATTCTATTTTGAAGTTTTCGATATCTTGTTTTACGATCTTCTTGGACCAGGCCGAATTGTTCAGGATCTTTTCACACATCTGTTCATATTTTTCGCAGTCCATAATTACGATGTTTCCTCCTTTATCCGACGGTTTGATGACTAGGTTGGTGTTCCTTTCCAGCCTTCTTATGGTTTCATTCTGTTCTTTTGTTATATTCGTCTTGTTTCCATATCGAATCCTTATATTCTCCAGGTCCCTACTCGTCTGCTGTAAGAACGACCAGATATTAGGGTTGGCCCGAAGGTGGGGGAATTTGTCAGATTTTTTCTTATAGGTGACTATTGCTATTTCTCCGTCTCCGGGGTGTGACAAACCAAGTAAGCAGTGGAGGCAACGGGGGGTCAAATCCCCGCCCGCTCCTGACTGGCTTCCTGGTCACTTCTCCCTCATACCGTAGATCAACCCGGCATGGTAAGTAACAGCTCTCAGAGCAACTATATAGTATACCTGGCTGTCTCTCCTCACTTCTCCTATATTCTTCCCCTAAAAAATTGTCGGCGCTTAAGTGTTCGGGTATCGCATGAAGTAAAGGTGACAAATCTGGGGGGGTAGGGAAGGTATGGAAGGAGGAGAGCATTATTTTAGTGCTGAGTGCACCACAATACTATTTTTACTATGGATCCTGTAAGACAGTCTGGGGGACACAGACTGGAAAGTGTTGCATTTCTTTTGCCTGCTGGACGAATCCTTAGGGCCCATTCAAACCAATTGCGGTGCATTCTAGAGTGGCAGCTGCTGGAACGCACAGCAATTGCTCACTAAACTTCCCCCTTCGTTCTGGGGTGGGAGGGGCCGTGGCGGTGCATTGAAGTCAATTGGTGTGAATGGGCCCTCAAGGGCTAGTTCACACCATCCTCAGTGTGTTCCGGCACAATTGCGGCCAGAACAAACTGGATCGCATTGCGGCCAGCTCAATTTGTTGTGGGGCATGGCAGTGAAGGGAATGGCACCGCAGCCACACCCTCCGGCCACAATGTGGTTGGCCGCACGGGAACGCAAGGCACATCAATGCCTGAGGTCCGGTCAGTAAAAAGGCTGCAAGCACTATTTTTTTCTGACCGGACCAGACCGGAATGCAGGCATTGATGTGCCATGCGTTCCCGTGCGGCCAATCGCATTGTGGCCAGAGGGCATGGCTGAGGTGCCATTCACTTCACTGCACCGCCACGCCCCATCCCGCCCCACAACAAATTGAGCCAGCCGCAATGTGATCCAGTGTGTTCCGGCCACAACGCACTGATGATGATGTGAAATAGCCCTAACTGTAGGCACTATGCTGTCATGCAAGCAGTCTGACACAAATTTTTCTTTATTACCAGTAAATGTTTGATTTATATACCTTTTCTATATACCTGGGGTGACTCAGCTGAGCCAAACACATATGCTTCCGCTTGACTGAGCCAAAGACACAGCCGAAACAGAGAGAACAGTCTGCCGAAGCAGACCATTCTCCCCGCAAAATGTAAATATATGAAAAAAACCCAGCGCGAGGTCCCCCTCCCAAACTATACCAGACACTTTAGGTCTGGTACAAATGTTAGGAGGAAGCCCCAAGTTAAAAAACCAAAACAAATGCGTGGTGTCCCCCCCCCCACCCCCCAAAATTAATACCAGACCCTTAGGTCAAAATTTTAAGGAGGAACCCCAATGCGCCATACAAGGCGACATGCCTTCTGCATTGGGAGAGTGCTTTTACAGGAATCCCTTTTGTGGTGTTTTTTGTTCAATTAAAGTATTTTTTTTCTAAAAGTCTGGTGTGTTTATTTACTATTTAATTAACCCTTTAGTGAATGAGCAGGGGTACAAGTACCACATACCCATTCACATTGACCTCAATGCTAAGCCTGATGAAGTGACCCTGTGTGCCCCCCTGAAGGCGCTTGTTTATATGACAAGGAACTTGTGTGTTTATTTACAATTGAATGAACCCTTTAGTGAATGAGCAGGGGTACAAGTACCACATACCCATTCACAAGTGGGGGGAAATCTGGGTGCCCCCTTTAAAT
>NW_017308664.1:12687-40696 GCF_000935625.1 Nanorana parkeri
GCACATTAGTGCTTGCGTTCTGGTTCAGTGCTATCTGCAAAAATAGTGCTTGCAGTATTGTTGCAGATCGCACTGGACCGGAATGCAGGCACTAATGTGCCTGCGTTCCAGGTGTGAGTGATTGCACTACGGGCGGGGAGCATGGCTGCGGTGCCATTGACTTCAACGCAGGGAGCCGGCGGGGTTGCGTTCCAGTGCGTTCCATAGGCCCAATTGCTCAGATTTCAGCCCAAAACCCCACACTTTATTAAATTTTTTAGGGCATGTTCTTTGGAGGTTGGCATCCTTATATAAATGAAGAGAGCAGTTGACCTATTTCTTCCAACTTGCTAATGCTGGAGTAGTATACTTCTTCCAATTCAGGACTATCAATTTTCTAGCATAAAAAAGCAAAATCTCCAGCATGGTCCTGGAGCCATTGGTGGAGACGAGTCGCTCTGTTAAACCAAGTAGACACACTGGAATGTCAGAGACAACCTCCCTCTAGAAACAAAATATACCTAGGCAGTCCCAAAAATGGAGGATTTTATATTGAATTAATTTATCCCTGCTTGAAATAATATGCGAGAACGGGTAATCCCAAGCCTCCTCCCAGCCCTACCCATCTAGATCATGGACATATGAAATCTATTTAGTTTTACAACTAAGCATCGGAAGCTGTGTCTTAGGAAATAACAGGATAAACCTCAAAGTGTTTTTCTTTTCAATTTCAATTTTTTTCACAGAAAATGTTATATGGGTGACACCGCCATAGGCGTCGCTACAGGTGGACAAGGGGGGGGGGGGGAATTGCCCCTCCTAGGTTATCCCTTGCCCCGCTGATTCCCCTTTAAAATGGAGGCCGCCGCCGCTAATACAGCGGCGATCTGTCAGTTCTGCCGAAGTGAAAGTGCTGCCCGTCCGCTTCACTGTACAGGCTCCTCGGCAGTCGGCAGCCAGCTGAATCTTCCCCCGCCCATCGCAGCTGCTATTGACTGGGAGGGAGAGGGCAGCACTGCCATTGGCTGCATGTGTATATCAGCTCAGCGGGGCCTGCAGAGGCAGAAAGGAACATCAATGCCGCTTGGGGATCGATGCTCCTCCCCCCACCACCACTCGGAGAGGAAGAAGAGGGCACGAGGACAGAGCACGAGGATCAGAACTGTAAGTACCTTTTCTATCTGTGATGCACCCCTGACCAGCGCACCCTCCATTACACGCACCCCTAATCCGCCACACCCGTGTTACACGCACCCTGTGTTACACGCACCCTGTGTTACACGCACCCTGACCTCCGCACCCTGCGTTACGCGCACCCCTGACCGCCGCACCCTGCGTTACACGCACCCCTGACCAGCACACCCTGCGTTACACGCACCCCTGACCAGCACACCCTGCGTTACACGCACCCCTGACCCCCTGCGTTACACCCACCCCTGACCAGCACACCCTGCGGTACACGCACCCCTGACCAGCGCACCCTGCGTTACACGCACCCCTGACCAGCGCACCCTGTGTTACACGCACTACTGACCGCCGCACCCTGCGTTAAATGCACCCCTAACCCGCGCACCCTGCGTTACACACACCCCTGACTGCTGCGCCCTGCGTTACACGCACCCCTGACCGCTGCACCCTGCGTTACACGCACCCCTGACCGCTGCACCTCCTGACCACTGCACTCTGTGTTACATTAATGGTGGTATTATTCTGTATTTCTGTGTAATGTATTGCTGAGTTCTCAAGTGCTCTATAGCTGCTGGTATTCTGCATAAAGGTGCCCATACACCTGCCGATTATCGTACGATAATCGCGGGTGATCCTGGCAGGTGTATGGAAGGCGTGCAACCATTTCTACTGTATGGCTGCACGTCTTTTGTCTTCCGAGGACGCTTGAAAACCTGCCGAAAATCGAAAGTCGTGCGTGTATGGGCACCTTTACTGTATAATATATTGTTGAGATTTGTAGTCCTCTATAGTTGGTGGTATTCTGTATTGCTGTATAATGTATTGCTGAGATTTGTAGTCCTCTATAGTTGGTGGTATTCTGCATTGTTGTATAATGTATTGCTAAGATTTGTAGTCCTCTATAGTTGGTGATATTCTCCATTACTGAATTATAATTGCTGACATTTGTAGTCTTCTATAGCTGGTCGTATTCTGCATTGCTGTATAATGTATAGCTGAGATTTGTAGTCCCTGTACAGTTGACAGGAGTCACTACCAGAATTACCAGGGTCACAGCAATTGCTCTCACGCACAGCAGTGATGAGGGATCCCTCTGCCACAGTACTTTTCCTTGACCCATAAAATTATTAGTGCCCCCCCAGTTTTGACTGTGGTATCTTATGTGCCCCACTATATATTGTTCCTAGAGTCGCCACTGGACACCGCTAAAACACAGGTCATTCCACCAAATTGAGTTTAAAAAGCGTTCCTGATCTGAAAGTAGTGGAAAAGGAAGGTATTTGGCAGAGTATATTTAAGCTTCAACTCATCAAATTCAAAAGATTGTTGGCATGAATGATATCCCCAAGAGTCTATATCCACTGTAGGGGCCAAATATGGTAATCAGGTATCACATAAAAATTCTGCAATCTCAGAGGTGTATACGGTGACCAAGTATCATTAGGGTATAGCTTCATACACAGCTGTCTCCATGCCAGGATAGTTGCTATCATAGAATCTGTCAACATATCAGTTGCCACCATTCCTCTATATACAAGAGAAGGCCTCGTAAGAGCCCATCCCCCGCCACCTCCATTACCACTGCAGCATCCCATATAAGCCAACTATGAACAACTATCATCTGACCAGCCAGATAGTATTTCCAAAGATCAGGGAGAGCCAGACCTTGGTTAATAGTTCCTGTAAGATACTACATTTAATTTGGGGAACTGCCAAGCCCCACAAAAAGGAGCCAAACAGCTGATTGTGAAAAAAAGGCATAAGAATACGTACAGGAGAATTATGAAGGAAATATAATAACACTGGTAAAATGTTAATTCTGATAAAGTTTACCTTACCTATAAGGGTAAATGGGTAAATGTTTCCATGTTGCTAATTTATTTTTACGCATTAGAAGCAAGGGGAAGTTCAGAGGAACAAATTCAAATTAAAAAACATTTTTACTGATCCTCACCCTCAGATAGGTTAGTTGTTCAACCCACGGCGATGGAAACTGACATCAGTTGTTGGTTCTGTCCCCGAATCCAAAGGCAGAACATAAGACTTCGCCCACTCGCAGGCCAGAAAATTCTGTGGAGGAGTCTAGAATTTGTACGCCCCTCTCAGGGAGGGTCCCACATCTGTCAGGAACAGAATTAAATCATCTGCGTAGAGAGCCAGACACTCCTAAATACTCCATATTTTAAAACCTACAACGGAGTCTGAAGCATGCAGTGCATTTGCCGCTATGAACGCAAATAACCCAGGCGATAATGACCATCCCCTGCCAAGTGCCCCTAGCAATTCAAAAGGGTTCAGACAGGGCTGTCCCAATCTTCAACACAGCTTATGGTTCACTATAAAGCAGTGTTATCCAGCAATTGAAATTTGGTCTTAACCAATTCTCCCCATTCTCCTCCAAACTTTCCACATTCACCCCCAGGTGTAGGGGTAGTTGAAAGCTGCTGCAATGTTGATCGCCTCAGTTTACCATAAAGGTGACCAGTGGACACACTTGCAGCAACGCTGCGTATTGGCTGGTTCCCAGGAGTTGAGGGCGGCTGCAGTGTTGATTGCCTCACTTATTGACTGATGCACGGAGTTCCCAGACGGCAATTGGCTGTCAGCTAATGCTGCTGAAAGCCAGCTGAAAACTCTGTGCGCCAGCCAATGATGCATCACACCTTTGACTCTCACATGACCCCTCCCTCTTTACCCTGCACACGGTGCTAAAAAGTGCTGAGAGATGGCAAGGAAGACTTAGGGAGAAAGGAGACCTGGGAATGACCTAAATAAGTGATTGGGAGAATGTTCTACCATAACCTTCTCTATTCCCTCATGAAGTAAGCAATTAGTATCCTGTACGTGTAGTTAGCATTTACCGTATTTTTCGCTCCATAAGACGCACTTTCCCCCCCCCCCCAAAAGGCAGGCAAAATTGTCCGTGCGTCTTGTGTGTGTCAGTGAGAGCTGAGGCCCGGGGGAGGGCGGGGGGGCTGACAGTGTACCTAGTGCAAGGCAGTGCCCGTCCCGCTCTCCCCGCTGTAGCCTCATAGACTGTCAGTGAGTTCTCCTTACAGGCTGTAATGGGCTGCAGCAATCTGTGCCAGAGGGGACAGGCAGCCGATTACAGCCTGTAAGGCGAAACCTCTGACAGTCTATGAGCTTCTGTCCCCCGTCCCATCTACTCACCCCTCCTCGGCGTCCAGGCTCCCCACCTGTCCGGGCGATCGTTCTTCATTCCAGCAGCTGACCGCAATAGCCAACCTGTTATTGGCTCTTTTAAATTGCAGTAGCCAATAACAGGCTGGCTATTGCACCCGCTTACTGCCTGCTGTCAATCAACAGAGGTGGACCTGATGGAAAACTTCAGGTCCCACCTTTGCTGATTGACAGCAGGCAGTGGGCGCGTGCAGTAGCCAGCCTGTTATTGGCTATTGCAATTTGAAATATCCAATAGCAGGCTGGCTATTGCTCTCAGCAATGAAGTAAAAAAAAAAAAAAACATTTAAAAAATTTAATTAAATTAAAAATAAAAAAGTTAAAAAATTTAAATAAATAAAAAGTAAAAATGTAAAAAAGTTAATTAAAATACAAAAAAATAGAAAAACAAGTTTAAAAAAATTAAAAAGTTAAATAAACTAAAATTAAAAATCCCCCCTAAAATTAAAGTCCCCAGCCTTTGCGAACACACGCATTTAAAAAAAAAAAAAGATGGCAGACGGTATGGATGACATAACCGGTGGAGCCATGCGGAGCCGCACAACTTAAAAAAAAGCAGCCTTTTTTCACTCTAAACCTAGGTGCGTCTTATGGTCAGGTGCGTCTTATGGAGTGTACATTTTTTTAATTTTGTGGAATTTTATAATGTTTCGCAAAGATATACAAGTACAAATGCTCTGTTCAGTATCACAAGAGCAACGTCAATGCTAACACATTGGGAGTATTTTTTGCCATAGCCTGCTCTATCCCCATAACCCCTTAAAAAATCCCTTTCACTTCTCTTTGCTATATCCCCATCTTCAAATGATTTCTGCTCTGTCCCCATCACCCCCCTTAAAAATCTCCTTTTCTCCCCTTCTCTGTCCCTATAACCTCATGTCCCAATGCATCCATTTTACTCCACTGCACTGTCTTTATAACTCCATGTCCCCATCACCCTTTTAAAATACCTTTTACTCCCCTGCTCTGTTCCTATCACCCAATAAACCGTTCTAATATCATTAATTTCCTTGTTATTTATTTACTTTCCTCAAAATAACCTTGGGGGGTACAATTTTCTGTTCTTGCCTTGGGTGCAAAAGGAGCTAGCTAAGGCTCTGTTGTACACATTCTTGTGGGCATAGGCGTGCGCACGGGGTGTGCCAGGCAGGGCCGGTGCTGCCACTAAGCAAACTAGGCAGCCGCCTAGGGCGCACTGCTGCCTAGGGTGCAGCTTCGACCACTCACCCACACGGTGCCCCTATTTAAAATTGCAAAAGCCAATAGCAGGCTGGCTATTGCATCTGTCCACACACTCAGAGAATAAGAACTGAGAGACAACTCTCTCTCTCAGGTCTGCTCCCCTGCTCAGTTGCTGGTGTTTCAATAGCCAGTCTGCTATTGGCTATTTCAAATTAAAATAGGCAATAGCAGCCTGGCTATTGTCCCGGCTGCTTACATCCATATCTATCACCTGTGGAAGCTAGAGGGGATTGGGGGCTGGACCGCAGGAGGGGGGTTGGGGGGTGCAAGTAACTGGTATTGCCTAGGGCACAAAATAGTCCAGCACCGGCCCTGGTGCCAGGGCACACCCTAATCATACCGAGAGCAACACCAAGAGCAGTGCACTGATCGGAAGGAATATGTCTAAAGTGATGCGGGGGATGCTGTATTTGATAAAACTACATACACTGAATACACTGACCTCTGCTCCAAACAACCTCAGCCAGTAGCAGCTCCTGGTAGTTTGCAGCACTGAACTTGAAAAAATGCAGTGCTGTGCTCTCCAAGCAAGAGACTAGACTTGTGACCGTGTCATCAGTGAAGGTGAGACAAAACTGGAGACACTTATTTGTGTCTCCAGCAGATGATGGGGAAGGTTGTCCCCCTATTTGTGTATGAAGCAGATGATGGGGAAGGTTGCCCTCCTATGTGTGTACAAACACAATCGGCCTGATTGTGTTCGGCCCGACCCACTAAGCCCGATGGCCCTTTTACCAGAGCTCCATTGATCAGAGAGCACAGAGTGGCCAGGCAGAACACACAGAGCGGAGTTGCCCCGCCCCCACCAAGAGCATGTAGGTAGGTGCAGTACGGCCAATGGCCACTAGATGCCTCCATGGGGCCCTGGAGATAGATGTAGCTCTGGCCTGGGGAGACTCTGTGTCCCAGGAGAGTTGATTTATAGGGGGCGCCCGAGAAGGGAGTTCAGTTCTGTTCAGGAGAAGTCTAAGACTGTATGCAGAGTCGGAGGGAGACTGATTCTAAAACATAGGCTGGTCCATGGGAAGGACAGGACCAGGCCTAGGACTATGTAGAGCTACTGAGATTCCCCAGTTTCCCCTGGAGGGGGAAACCACCGAGCTAGGACTTCCGGAGAATAGTGAGAAGCTGTAAGACTGACAATATTTGCCAGTGGGCCTCTGGCCGAAGTAAGTCGTGGACTCTGGGCTGCACCTGGGCTGTTCTTCTCTCTCTCTAATCTGTATCACCATGCAACTATCAAGAAATGTGCCGTCATCCCACTCGGGGATGGCTGAACGTATACTTTATACCCTGTTCATCCTTTTCAAGTAAAACCAAGAAAAGACTATCTGTGTGAACTGGTTCTTCTCCCTCCAACCTCTGAGAAGGTGGGGGTTCTACAGGAGTGTGATGTTGGACTGTATCGTGGCTGTAACCATCCTGAGGAGGGTAGGTGTTCAATGGGGCTATGCCCGACATAGGGTGCTGTTCATGGTAGCCTTTCTTCCTACGGGGGAGGAAGCGCCGAATACCGCAGAGGCGGTGGAAGCCATGAGGCCCTGTGTGCGCAGTACTACACGTGTGGGAGTGTTTGCACGAGGCCAGAGCCGTGGCCCCTGACCGTGGGGTACCTGGTGTCGTGTTGCATACACGGGGTTACACAGAGCCAACCCAAAGGGAACACACACGCAACACCCCGAGAGTGAACCCTGCCTACAAGCAGACATCAGACAAAGCTGGAAGGACTGTGCAGGACACCCCGCTGTGCTGTAGAGAACATGATCACAGAACACCAGAGTCCGGGACAAAGAGAGATAAGAGGGGGTGAGGAATTAATACCAGACACTGAAAAGGGACCAGAGATCCACCACCCCATGCTGGACACACAAGGGGGGGGGGGGGGGGGGCAAAGAAGCCAGACTCAGGGAAGACACAGGGGCCAGACTGAGGGAGACACAGAGGCCAGACTGAGGCCTGGTTCACACCTGGGCGTTTTACAGCGCTGATCGACGCGCTGTAAAACGCCCAGCAAGTGAAATCCCATACTTTCCTATGGGCATGGTTCCCACCTGGGCGTATTTCAGCGCGTATGAACGCGCTGAAGAACGCCCTACGCCCAAAGAAGTACTGGAGCTTCTTTGGGGCATTTTTTCACGCATTTCCATTGGTATTCCCGGGTGTGGATCGGGGTTAACAAAGCAGTAACCCCGAGTCACACTCGGGAATACAACGTACAGGTCTTACCTTGTCCGCGATCCCGTCCCTTGCGAGCGGCCGTGTCGCAGGGGGCGGAGCCAGCGGAAAGTTTGAAAGTGAAAAAAAAATTCACAAAATTTACAAATAGAGAAAAAAACGAAAAAACTTTAAAAAATCATACCGCCAGTGAAACGCGAGTTTCACTGAACGGAAAAACGTGCTAAAAAATGCAAAAAAACAAGCTGAAAAACGAGCAAAAAAAATACGCCCAGGTGTGAACTCAGACTGAGGGGAGACACAGGAGCCAGACCGAGGGGAGACACAGGAGCCAGACCGAGGGGAGACACAGGAGCCAGACCGAGGGGAGACACAGGAGCCAGACCGAGGGGAGACACAGGAGCGACTGTGGACGACACAATCTTTGCCTAGAGAAGTCCTTCTTCACCCTCTCATGGGTGCCACAATCCAAATACTTAAGCTGTCGCCCACAGTACTCCCGGACAATACATCTCCTTCGCTACTGACCCCAGTTGTGGGCGACCCCAGTTTTATGCCGGCATAGAAGACGGCTCCTGGTGGCATTAAACAAGTTTCGAAATGGGCACATTTTCTACCTCGACGGGAATTCGTAAGCCTGGAGGCACTAACCAACTTGGTTACACCCCCCCCCCTACTGCGCTGGCAGGCCCTACATCTCCGTAGTTACCTCGTCAAGCTAAGCAACTCCCGCCCCCACGCACAGATCTAACGCCGTTTGAAGACAAATGTCTAGTGGGCAAATATGTTGACCACGGTTTGTCCAAAGCCCATACTCTCTTGACACTGACACCCGATCTGCCCAATCCTGGCTTCCTGACAAAATGGGAGAGAGACTTATCCACCACCTTCTCACAGAACCAAAAAGACTACATATTCCATTTTGCCCACAAAGCCTCTACAGCTACTGCTACTCAAGAAACTGGATACAAAATTCTTACCAGGTGGTATTTTGTACCCACCAGGCTTCACAAAATGTTTCCCCAAACCTCTCCCAACATGCTGGAGATGCGGACAGGCAGAGGGCACCATCCTCCACATCTTCTGGTTCTGTCCTCGCCTCAGGGATTACTGGGATGCAGTCATACGGATTATTAAACAACTGACGGGAGTGTCTCTTGCTGGGGATCTAGCTGCCCTGTTGCTCCACTCGTCCACGCTGTCCCGGACCAGATACAGCGCATCTCTGCTCATCCACCTGGTCAATGCTGCCAGGGCCTCAATGGTCCCAATGTGGCTCCGTAGGGTGGATGAAATACGGGTAATGGAGGAGCTCACTGTGACTCTGCACCATGCTGACAGCACATTCCGGAAAACATGGTTTTACTGGTTGGAATACCTCTACTCCCCAGAGTATGGTGCACTCATGGTAGAGTGAGACATCATGCCATGCCCACGGAGATGTTAAACCAAGAGGCTCCAGACATAACCTGACACCCGTGCCTCGGAGGGCCGGTGCCGCGCTCCCCTAGCGCCTGCCGGGAACCTGCTGGATGCTGGACTTACCCATACTTTAACTCTCGCCCTGATCCTACTTCTCCTTCCCTTTCCCTTGTCATGGTCCTAAGCCCTAAGGAGACTCATATAAATAGAGTTAGGACCACACTTTACAGAGGTGCCTTGACGGTGGCAGTGTGGCTTCTACATATTTTTGGCCAAAGGTTTGTGCAACTAAAACCTCTGCTTTTAACGTATACTGTTAGACAGGGTATTTTGTTTTGTTGCAGGCCAGCTGGCAGGTGTGCTGGGGATTCTTTTTGTTTTGTATGGCCCTAAGCCCCTCTTTGTCTACTCTCTCCCCCCTCCTCTCTATGCCGCCATGTTACGGCCTCAGAATAACTGGTAACTGCTATCTTTAGTGATACACGGTCCTAAGGGCCTCCTATGTACAAGTGGAAAGCCTGGCACACTACACAACATACTGGTTGCGCTTAACCCATGAACGGTGGGGCTTGAATACATACTGAAGTACATGTGTACATAATCAGCACTGGGGTTGCAGAACCAGTAACACAGTCAATTACTGTACGAGCTTCTCATGGTATTACTGTAACTACTGTGTATTCACGTTTTGTATGACTCTTTTTTTCTCCATCTATTTACTGTATGTACTAACGGAAAACTGAAAATAAAGAATTTAAAAAAAAGAATCCGTTCACCTGTCTGCTCGCTTCACTGTGCGGGCTCCTCTGAGGCCACCTGCAGCTTCCTCCGCCCACCTCATCTGCCATAGGCTGGGAGGAAGACTGCAGAGCTACCATTGGCTAGCTTTAGATTTTTAAAGCATGGGCCCTGAAGGAGGCACAACGCGGATGCTGGAGGCTTCACCTCGTTTCATGGAGGCAACATCGCTGAACCCTTCTTCCCCCACCACCACCAGGAGAGGAAGAGGGCACCCGAATCAGATGAACTGTGCACTGTAAGTCCCTGTTCTTTCTGTATTACATTATTGACTTCTGCACTCTGTGTCACACCACTGACCTCTGCACTCTGTGTCACACCTCTGGCCACTGTACTCTGCGTCACAGTATTGACCTCTGCAATACTACTGACATCAGGCCGCCACCCCGGAGAAACACAGACATTCTGCATTTCTGTATAATGTATTGCTGGGATTTGTAGTTCTCTATAGCTGGTGGTATTCTGCATTGCTGTATAATGTATTGCTGGGATTTGTAGTCCTCTTTAGCTAGTGGTATTCTGCACTGCTGTATAATGTATTGCAGCATAATGGACCACCGTGGTGGATCAGTGTCTCATGATCCACTATGGAGGTGAGGCTTGAAATCACTTAATTCAAGTCTTTCTGTGGGGCGTGGCTTACTGCTGTACAAGATGGACGTTTAGCTTCAGAGCTCCGACCCACAGGTTCCTGATCGAAGCTACTTTAGCCCACTTTGCCTAGCCATGGGGAAAATTGGCCAACGTGGGGGGAAATACTGCTATACTGGACCCCCGGGAACACAACTGAGCAAACAATTGCCGGAGTTATTTCGCACACAGCGGCAATATACCCTGGAGGCCTGCTCATCCAATATGGCGTCAGCACCAACAGCTCGGAACGACACGTGTTCTCAAGCAGAGGATCCGCTACCTGACCGGGAATCTAGCTCGATGTCTGCACACATCAAACAACTGCCGACAAGGAAAGACATATCATCTCTTGAAGGAGACATTAAATCCGCCTTAAACTCGGCTGTGTCGGAACTCAAGAAAGATCTCCACGATATAGGCCGCAGACTACAAGCGGTGTACTAAAGGAAACAAAAATTGGAGAACGGAAGCGCCACTACATGGCGCAATAAATGTGGTGAGGCCTGGTGAGAGGGATAAGTGATGTACACACCTATGGTAGGTGGTAGGTGGATCATTCGCTTTTAGGACGGCCGTCAGATGGAATGGAGCAGTTGCGGGAGACGGTCCTTCTTGGGATGGGTGGTGTAGTGGTGTGACACAAAAACAGGAAGGTAAGATGAGGGAGGTGAGCACAAGAAAGGAGAGATTTTGTAACTCACCGCAAGGAAAGTGAAAGCTGGCTCTCAACGACGGATGTGGGCTCTTGTAGAAGGTTGCAGGATGATCCTCTGGATGGGTGCTGGCGTGGCAGTCCTGCTGGGCGTCCGCGGTGTCCGGCGCTGGGGAGAGACGCGGTGCTGGAGGGTAGTGTAGATGCCGAGGTGTTGTGATGGCCCCTGATATGCCTGCTGGAAGGGGGGTGAGGATCCGGAGTGGAGGCAGAGGTGGATGAACACTGGGTGCTCCTGATAGTCCGGCGAGTCTGTGTCCTCAGACTGTCGGCTTCCGATGATGGTGCGGAGGTGTGGAGAGGCAGAGGGGGCGGAGCTTTATCAGTGAGGGTTTTGAGGGATGAGAGGAATTGGGAAGAGGGGTCTGAGTCTGATTTCTGGTAGGTATTGGTGTCGGACAGGAGCCGTAATGCTTCTTTGATATAATCATCGCGGTTTTGGATGACTATGCCCCCACCTTTGTCTGCTTGCCGGATGACAATCTGTTTGTTATTGGTAAGTTCTTTTAGTGCTTTATGTTCTGCTTTGGAGAGGTTGGCTTTTTTCGTGGTGCTCCTCTGCACCACGAAACCTTTGTCTGCTTGCCGGATGACAATCTGTTTGTTATTGGTAAGTTCTTTTAGTGCTTTATGTTCTGCTTTGGAGAGGTTGGCTTTTTTCGTGGTGCTCCTCTGGTGATTTTTGTTTGGTTTTACATTACTTTGTGAGTTGTCTCACAACTTAACAAATTCCGTGTAGGTGACCTGGTAGAATGTCTCTATGTATGGTCCTTTGGATTTGCGGGGGTAAAAACTGGAAGGGGGGTGGAGTTGGATGTGCGTGAAAGTGAGGCTGGAAAGGTTGTCGAGTAGTAGTTCGCACGGGAACGCTGGGTCAGCTAATTCCTCCAGTATGGCTAGTAACTCAGTGTCTGGTTCAATGTCAGGGTATGTGGGGGCTGGGTTGGTGGACGGCAGTCCGACAACAGTGTCTGCGGGTGTGTTGCTGTTGTAATGTCTTTTGAGGGTGAGGTTGCGGATGAATTTGTGCAAGTCTTTGAAGAGGGTAAAAGACCTTTTTTAAGTAAGGATTCTTCGTGGGAGGATAGAGTGTGGTTTGAAAGATTGAAAATCTTTATGGTAGTATGTTTGGGGTCTGACGTTCCTTTTTTGCGACGGACGGAGTGTATTCCTTCTCTTCTTCCTCTTCTCGTTTTTTCTTTTTGGTGGGCGCGGGGGGCCTAATTCTAAAAAATGCTGCTGTAAGGAGGACGGGGACAAAGAGGCATTTGAGTGGTGGGGTATGTCAAGGTCTGAGGTGGGGTTGGGGACAAGGCTGGGGTCCTTGTGTAGTTGAAGGGGAGGCGGTTGCTGGGTGTGCGGAGATACAAGGTTGGGCTTGGTTGGCATCGAGATGGGGTTGTGGTCGGGACTTTTGGAACTTGGTGGGGCAACCTGCGTGGGGGTTGCAGGCAGGGGTAAAGTGGAGTTGGTGGGTGATTGGGAGCTGGTTGTGGGGGCTGGGTTAGCCGTATGAATGTGATCAGTGCTTGCTGGGTGAGAGGGTGGTGTGGGCAAAAAATATTTGGTTTTTGAATCATCCCACACCAAACTGGTTATGTGTTTGGAAGGGTAGGAGAGGAGAGACATGAGTGGTGGTGGTTTTCTTGGGGAGTTGGTGTGTGTTGTGGTTTTCCACGTGAATACTTTGTTTTCAGTGTAGTCTGTTAGGTCTCTTAGTAGTTTTTTAGATTTGGCTGTGAAAATGTTTTTCCGGTTGATGGTTTGGTTTTTGGTTAGGGTAGAGGACCAACTGGGAAACAGCCGTGTGGTGCCGAAAGTGTTGAATAGATGGGTCTTTAATTTATCTATTTCTGAAGTTAGTTTGTGTAGTTTTCTTTCCCTTTGCTCTATTAACACCTCCATCCATTTGGAGGTGCCGAACTCTGCTACCCATTGCCATTTTTTCTTTAGATCATCATCAAGAAAGTCACACTCTTTGGTGATCCGTAACCCTCTTGGCGTGATTTTTAATTCTAAGTATTTTTGGAGGAATTTTATGTCCCACCATTGTGTGTTTCTGTCAAAGGACAGGTTTTGTAGTTGAAGAAATAGTTTTCTTAGAGCCGTCTCTTGTGTTTTAATGTCGGGTTGGGGGTGGATGGTGAGGAGGGAAGGGATGTTGGAAGGGGCCCTAGTGGGCTTTTGGGTGGTTGTTTTGGTTTTCATGGGGAGTTTTATTGTGGGGAGGGTGTGTGCGGCCTTATAGAACTGCCAGGGGGGGGTAAAGGTTTACCACTGGTGGTGCCTTGGGTAGGCGTAAGGACATGAAAATTTCAAAGAGTTTTTACCCCAGACTACAAGCGGTGGAGCGCGCGGGCGAATAGGGGGATGATGCGATTCACTTCCTATGCACCCATCAAGATGCGACTACCCAATCATTGATAGATCTCCGCCGCCATGTAGAAGATCTAGACAATCGTGGACGCCGCTCCAACATAAGGATTCGAGGGGTGCCCGAATCAGTCCTGTCTGAGACCATACCGTCGGCCCTGACAGCAATCTTTAACGGCCTGCTAGATCGCACACCTGAATCTCCCATAGAATTACTGAGGGCACACAGAGCGTTGAAACCCTGCAACCTCCAAGATCATGTCCCGAGAGACATTATTTGCTGCTTACAGAGCTTTCCCCTTAAAGAAGACATATTGCAACGAGTGAGAGCCAAGGGTATACGCGGGACAGGAGGTGACACTTTTCCAAGACCTTTCCAACATCACCCTACAACAACGCAGAGCGCTGCGGCCCTTGTTGGACCACCTCAGAGCTCATGGCATCAACTATCGCTGGAAATTCCCCTTCTGCCTCTCAGCTTCCCACCGTGGCCGCGTGGCTGAAGAATCGGAAGCCTTCTGCAATCAACTAGACATCCCGCCAGTCGTAGTCCCGGACTGGTACGGCGATCTACAAATGAAGGTACCCGAAGAGATACGGCACCGGCAACGAGCTCGTCCTACATCAGATAGCGGGACCCCGCGGCGGTAAAAGATCAACGCCGACAGTCACCGAAATGATTCACTCCCTCACCGGATCATGTAGGCGACTCTAGTGGGGCGGACTCCCGCCGCTGACAACCCTCCAGCGTCCTCGGGTCCAGCGGGCGGACGACTACATACACGGACCGGACACACTACCCTACTGGCCTTCACATTCCTCTATACCATCAACCTACTCGGCACACCGCTGTAGGAACACCAAGGCCCCACGGGATTCCGAGGTTGACACAGGTTAACCTCAGGCAGGAGAAAGGAAGCACAAATTATGCACAACTGCAGGCTTTGAAAAGTGTTGAAACAGCCATAAAGCCCAGCAGAGGGAATCACTGTCAGTACCACCCGGCTGGGAGTACTGAGCCAGTACACTCTAGTAGAACCTGACATTGGACGTACATTTTTGCTGCAGTACACCTGTAACCCTTCGATGCTACAATCCTAAGATAAGGTGACTGACCCTCTGCCGAGACTCTAGCCATATACACCAGGGTCCTAGTCAATCCCTGCATCATCGCCAGCATTACCTAGCATTGTTCACTATATTCTAACATATTTCCGTTCTCCCGACTTTTGTGGTTTCGGAAACCCCACAATGAATGTAGGCTGCTAAACCATTATTGTATTGCATTGTCATTGTGCTCTGGTTTTTTCTAGGAAAATGCAACTTTCACGACAGGTGTGCTTGGGGTCCCTCGGGAGCTGTGCCTCAGCAAAAATCGCCAGATGGTGACTGATGACTCCCATATATAGTCACCCTACAGACCCTGGAGGACCCCGACACTGGAAAAGCTCTTTTAATGCAACAAGAAGGACTTACCTACTAACGAACAATGTAGGTTACACTTCGGCAAGTAATACTTATGAGGTTATAGTTCTGTTTGTACCTAAGTTAGGAATAGTTTAAGCACTCAGACTCCTCCTGCACATACTGACACAGCTCCCCACACCGTGATTAAACTGACTTAAGGGACCGTGCGTGATTCCCCAGATACCAACCATGGAGCAGTCAGAGTGGGCAAGATGAGTGAGGATCGGGCGAGTTTCCGGAGACTCACTGTTTTCTATAGTTTTCTTTTTCAGGACCCAGTTGGGCATCTGTTTGGAGCTAGGATTATCTGTTTTAAATTCAATAGTTTTTTATTGAGAACAATAAACATTCCAAGATTGGTACAGTACAGATAGGCTCATCACATAGTACGTGGTATTAATACACATGTAACATGTATCTTTTACACGCTCATGCCTTAGCGTGTTGACAGTACTTTAACATTGTTCTCCATAACAATATGTATTGTAAAACAAACAAGCAGGAAATCATAGGGGGAGATAGATATAGTAAGAAAGGCTAGAAGGGGATAAGGGAAGCCAAGTGTCTAGAGGATGCATCACACTTAGATCATTGCATGACGTTTTATAGAACTGATTGCGGATTCCAAGGAGACCAGTTTCTGTAAAAGCGCCAGTGGAACCATCTTGGAACGACATTATCCTCTCATTCTGGTAGTGTAAATTCACTATAGCCACAGTTTCTGAAATATTTGGTGCAGTTAAACTTTTCCAATGGCGCACTATGGTTAACCTTGCCGCTAGCAAAATATGGGATACTATAATCCGATATTGCAGTGGGATTTTATCAATACCTATGGATAACACTGCTAATTCAGGTGAGGGCCGTACAAAAAAGCCCATGGTATGTGATATCTTCCGGAAGACTTGGCCCCAGAAGCTCTTCAGACACCTACACGTCCATAGGATATGAAGTAAGCTCCCTATTTGGCCGCACTGTCTCCAACAGTCCGCTGGGACCGATGGATACATTTTGTTGAGCTTAAGCGGTGTAAAGTACCACTGTAGAGTGATCTTGTGACCT
Organism: Nanorana parkeri; assembly: GCF_000935625.1. Classification (NCBI taxonomy): domain Eukaryota; kingdom Metazoa; phylum Chordata; class Amphibia; order Anura; family Dicroglossidae; genus Nanorana; species Nanorana parkeri. Next base: position 28,940 of record NW_017308664.1, read on the forward strand.
AAGGTCCATAGATCCACACACTTCGTGGATTTATGAGTGTACGAGAGAGCTGCGGTCCATTCTTGGGGCGAGAATGAGGACTGGAGTACTTTTTCCCATTGTCTAATTGTGCTGGTTTTAGTGAACATTAGTTTGTTTTGTAGAGCGCCATAAAACAATGAGATCCCTCTATATTGGGTGGGTTTGGAGAAATAGAATTTCCCGGCTGAACTCGGGATCTTGCATTCCCTGAGAGATACGGTACGTAAGAAATTTGCTAACTGGTGATATGTGAGCAGGTCTCCCGTCGGTATTCCATATTCCGCACACAAAACACGGAAAGATTTTAGGGATTCTCCATCGAACAGGTCGTTGACCGAAGTCAAGCCTCGGTCAAGCCACCTGGTCAAGTTGCTAAAGGGAAGAAGGATTTTGAGTGCTCCTAGGGGTACATCTAGGGATATCTGAGGCTCTATAATTGTATCTTCGCACCTTAGTTTTTGCCATGCCAGTAGGGAAGCTCTGGTGATAGGTGACAAGGTACCCACCAAATCTTTGGGGAGTGCGTGAGCAATTAGATAGATATGGGGATTATTTTTTGGGATAAATTATGCTTCCACCTCGCACCACTGTTTACGTAGGTCCGGCTGGAGCCAGGCCTGCAATGAGTCGAGGAGGGCCGCATAGTAATAGTCCCGTAGATCAGGGACCCCCAAGCCTCCCACCATTTATGTTTAATGAGTATATAGTGAGCGCACCTAGGTCTCTTACCTTGCCATATGAAGCTGCGCATCAAAGCGTGTAGGGTATTAAAAAAGCGGGCTGGTAGGGGTATTGGCAAGGTGCGGAAAAGGTAGAGTATTTGAGGTAGAGCCATCATTTTAAAGAGTGCTAGTCGGGCTGACCAGGACATAACATGTCTCTGGTATCCCTGGAGTTGTGACCTTATTCTGGATACTAGAGGCAGGTAGTTGGAATCATATACCTGAGATATTTTAGCAGTTAAAGTAGTTCCTAGATATGAGATTCCATTAGTGCACCATTGGAAAGGGTACCGTGACTGTAGTAGGCCTTTGGTTTTAGGAGTAATCCACAAGTCCAAAATTTGAGATTTAGAAGCATTTACCTTATAATAGGACACCTCACTAAAAGTATTCAACACTGACGAAACCGAAGCCAGGGAGGACACAGGATTTGTCAGCAATAGGAGCACGTCATCCGCAAAGAGACTTATGGTGTGGCTGGTTTTCCCGAACTTGAACCCGGTTATAAGAGGGTGAGATCGGATGGATTCGGCTAAGGGTTCTATGGCGAGATCAAATATTAAAGGGGAAAGGGGACACCCCTGCCTAGTCCCGTTAGTAATGGAGAAGGGTGTGGAAAAGGCTTCCATAGTAAAGACCCGGGCTGAGGGGTTGGAGTAGAGGGCTAAGATGGCCGATTGTATCCACCCACTAAAGCCAAACTTATGGAGCACTTGTCGAAGGTAGCCCCAGTGGACACGGTCAAACGCTTTTTCAGCGTCTAGTGCTAAGAGGAGAGAAGGCGCATCGGAGCTCCCCTACCTTTGACGAAGCCAGATTGGTCTGGGTGTATCAATGAAGGTATAATATCTTGAAGTCTATTAGCTAGGATTTTCGCATACAGTTTTATATCAGTATTTAAGAGGGATATAGGTCGAAAGTTTGCTGGTGTCACTGGGTCCTTCCCTGGCTTCGGGAGAGTAACAATGGTGGCAGATAACATTTCCGGTGGAAAAGAGGCAGAGGTAGCAGCCACGGCAAACATCTTTGTTAGATATGGTGCCAGAATAGCCGCATGTAATATTCACTCGAGAAGCCGTCTGGTCCCGGCGATTTGTTAGCGGGAAGTGATTTGATACTCTTAAGTACTTCGGCCTGTGTTATAGGGGCATTGAGTTGCTGAAGTTGGGGGGCAGTTAGGGCTGGGATGTCAAGGTCGTGTAGGAACAAGTCGATTTTATCCGCTGTCGGTTGGGGAGTCATGTCATCTTCCTTGAGATTATATAGGGCCCCGTAGTAAGAGCTAAACATGTCGGCAATCTGTTGCGGGTGGTAGACCTTGTGGCCGTCAGCAGAGTGGAGGAGGTACGGTATTTTAGTTTTACTACATAGGGTCTTGATCCGGTTAGCCAGCAATTTCCCCGCTTTACTGCCATTGGCATAGAAGCGGGCCCTATTCATAGAGTTTTGCTTATCAAACCGTTCCAGCAGCAACATGCGGAGGTCTTGTCTAAGCCTTGTGAGGGTGGTCCCGTCAGTGACATTTGGGTTCGCCTTGTTGCGGGTTTCTAGAGTCTCTATTTGGGCTAAAAGACGGTTCATGCGGTTGGACCTCTGCCTCTTGGACTGAGCGCCCAATTTCATAAGTACCCCGCTCATATATGCTTTGTGCGCATTCCAAAGGTTGTACGCACTTTCCACTGAGGATTCATTCAGCAGAAAATATTCCCGCAGGGCTTCTTGAATCTGTCTCGCATTCTGGGAAACAAGCATTAACCCTTTCGCTGCCAAGGACTTACGGCATACGGAGCTACAAAAGTGCTTCCAGCTGGCCAGCTCAGTATGCCGTACGGACCTGGCATTTACAGCTCTACTATAAGCCGCTGCCGGCCGCCGGCATCTGGAGTCTCTCATCCCTCCCTGGAGCCATCCCAGGGAGGGAACACGTTATTGCGCCACACAAATACATTGGAGGGGTTCCAGTGACTCGCAATGGACAAAGAGATCGGTGCATGGTCCGACCATGTAATGTCATGAATAGTAGATTTAGATATATTAAGCAGGGTCTGCTTGTCCGCCAGAAATTGATCGATTCGGGAGTATGAATTGTGTGGGGAGGAGAAGAAGGTAAAATTCAGGAGCATGTAAACAACGCCATACGTCCTATAGAGACTCCTCTCGGAGCAGCTGCTGAAGTTCCGAAGGAGATTTTCTATTAACATTGGAGAAGTCTAGTAGGGAGTCAGGGGTTAGGTTGAAGTCCCCACATATTACTGTGTGCCCCTGGCGCATGGTACCCATTTTCTTAAGCACCCTGCGTAGAAATCTAACCTGGTGGCTATTAGGAGCATACAGGCAAACAATAGTATACAAAACAGAGTCAATGGTACATATCAACACAATATATCTGCCATTGGGCTATCAGGACTCCCCGTGTCTTTTTTGGAGAATTAGCAAAAAATGTATGTGGGAAGTTCTTATGTGAGCATTTTGGGGCATGGTGGAGCGAGAAGTGGGTCTCTTGGACGCACAATATGTCCGCCGATAAGGACCGTGCCTCTTTCCACATCTGGGACCGTTTAGCCGGGTGATTAAGTCCCTTAGCATTCAGGGAGATAATATTCACAGGCATTGTGGCTGTATGAAAACGAGAATCAGTAGAGGCTCCATACTCACGCCCAGGTAGGCAGAAACGTAGGTCATCGATGGCACAGCATCACGTAGTAGCCATGGTCCAGCAGGGAGTCCTGCAGATGTAGCAACGGTCAGTCTCGCACTTGGCACATGGAAGGAAAAAGAAACCAGAAAAATAACAGGAAAACAGAACTTGGGGATAAAAAAAAGGTCCCGCCTAGGGACCAACTTGCAGTGGCTGGCACTGCTCGAGGCATTGGGGGTATCACACATGGTGAACAGTGTGGCCGAGCCGGGCCAGGAGGCTTGCAAACATCTGGTAGTAGTGCAGGTCAGGTTCAGTCTGGGTCTTTCGCGGTCTTGGAGCCCCTCTTGCGATCGGACATCCGCCATCCGGAGTCCATCTTGCTAGTAGGTGCGGCTAGACGATGTGAAGGGTCTTGGGCCGGGGGGATCTTCCATTTCTCCAAGAGCGTTAACCCGTGTTCTAGGGAGAACAGCGTGTAGTTCTCACCATCTTTGGACACTATGAGTTTAGCCGGATAACCCCAGCGGTACTGGATCTTGTGGTCACGTAGCACCTTAGTGACCGGCACAAGCCCCTTCCGGAACAGCATAGTATGTTGGGAGAGATCTGAGTAATATTGCAGGTGGGAGTAGAGTTCAGGAAGTTTGGATGGATCCCTCACTGCTCTGAGTAGGTGTTCTTTTACATGGAAAAAGTGCACTCGCATTAACACATCTCTGGGTAGCTTCTCCGGTAGGTTTGGCGGTTTAGGTAAGCGGTGGATGCGGTCCAGGACCAATTCTGTCATAGGAGCGTCAGGCATGATGTTATGCATAAGGTCACGAACATAGGACATCAGGTTGGATTGGGAGACCGATTCAGGGATGCCACGTACTTTCACATTATTGCGCCGAGACCTATCTTCTAGGTCTGCAATTTTGGCCTTCATCCACTCATGGTCATCCTCCCTGGTGTTGTGGGCATCGACCAGGTCATTGAACGTATTGGCAAATTCCCCCATCTTATCTTCTATATGTGACACTCTATCGCCCACTTGCTGTAAATCTGACTTGAATTGGGTGATAAGAGACTGCATATCCGAGCTTAGTGAACTCCTTAGGGATACCAGCATGTCCTTTAGCGTGGAATCTGAGATGGGTTGGTGTGATATGGGAAATGCATCAATAGGTGCAATCAGCTCCCTTGTGTCATCCAGGGATGCATTGAGCAGGCTTACCTCCCTCTGGTCATCTCCAGGAGGTGACATCCTTAGCCTGGTTGTCTCTGGGCTCCGGTCTGCAGGGGAGTCGTGCTGGGACGAGCCAGCAGAGGAGCCTGATGTCGGCTGTGTCCCCAGGGAAGCGCCGCCAGACTTATGCCCTGCAGATGGGGGCCGCCGGTGATCAGGCGCAGAGGAGCCAGCGCCATCTTGGCCACGCCACCGCCCAGGAGGGCCGAAGAAGTCAGTGAGCCTTTGCGGCCACTTCCCTCTCCGTTTCTGCTGCCGTTTCATGCCCGGGGATCGGAGGAAGCCGAGGAGGGTTCCGATGCGGTGCGGGTAAAACCCGATCGTCGCTTTAATTAGCCTCGAGGCCCGTCGAGCTCTAGCAAGAAGCGTCCAGCAAGCCACGCCCCAGGATTATCTGTTTTAAATCGAGTTGATACCAAGTCCACCTCCCTCCAAGTGAGGAGCCGGCTGTGTGTTCTAAAAGATACTAGCTACTGGAGCCTCCTAATTCACCCCATATATACCTCACAATTTAGGGTAGTCCTAGATTCCGAGTGATCTTCTGATCTGCGTGACAAGGTATACAGAACCAAACACAAGCGATAGGTTTAACTACCTATCTGGGGTGTAGTTATTTACTTCCCCCTTCTTTCCAGTAACCGTCCTATTCCTTTCTTCCCTCCCTCTTTAACTCCTTTCCAATTCCTAAACTTCTGACCCCCTCCCTCATCCCCACTCTTGGGGTTTTCTCCGCGGCCATAATGTTTCCGCCTGGAGAACTCAGGGTGTTCTCCCTCAATGCTAGAGGACTGAACGTACCTGAAAAACAGTCCCTAGTGCTAGGGGACATTAAAAAAGCTAAAGCTTCGGTAGCGTTCATTCAAGAGACACACTTCCGCAAGGGACACATTCCTAAGCTCTCCAATTACCATCACCCTGTGGCCCATCATGCGACCTCCTCCACTACCAAGACCAAGGGTGTATCCATTCTGATACACAGGTCAATGTCCTTTATATTGTCGGATACCCTGTCAGATAAGGAGGGCAGATACCTTGCATTGAAAGGAACACTGGAACAGACACCGGTTACTTTAGCGACGGTATATCTTCCGAACACTGGTCATGCTGCTTTCCTCCAGAAATGTATCACTTCGCTCACAGACTTTGCCGAGGGTATGATTGTACTAGGAGGCGATTTCAATGCCCCCTTGAACCCTCTCATTGACACCTCTGATGGGAAAACTTCCCTCCCATACAGAACCCTCAAATACATGAAGAAACAACTGTCCTCCTTGACCCTGTGTGATGTTTGGAGGACCTCACATCCGAAAAGGTCGGGACAACACTTACTTTTCACCCCTCCATTCCAAATATACACGCATTGACTACCTATTAATTTCACAATCGGCCCTACCGAGACTTCAAGAATCCCAAATAGGCCTCATGACCACCTCGGACCACGCACCAGTGACCATGACTCTGAAGCCCACAGTGACCATGACTCTGAAGCCCACACAATAGCGACAATCAGCCTGGAGACTGAACCCGTCCTTACTCTCCGACCACGCGACATGGGCGAAAACCCTTGCTGACTTACAGGAGTACTTTGCTTTAAATACCATGGCGGAAACATCCCCAATAAGTGTGTGGGAGGCTCACAAATGTTATATCAGAGGCAGATTCATAGACTACGCATCCAAAATTAAAAAGGAACAACAGGCCACAGTAAACACACTACGAGAGCGCATCACTGTGCTAGAAACAACTCACAAGGAGACACTGGCTACACAGACGTTGTCGGCCTTGACAGAAGCAAGGGAGGAACTGCACTCTCTCTTAGGATACAAGATCCGCAGAGCTTACACTTTGCGAACAGGCCTATACTACAAAGGGGGCAATAAGTGCGGCAAGCTATTAGCCAGAGCAGTGAAAACAAAACTACACACTTCCAACATAGAGGCCATACGGCGGGACACAGGAGACAAAACTAGCTCACCACCAGAGGTTGCAGAATGCTTTAGAATATATTATCTGACTCTGTATAATCAGTCATCCGTGACAGCCCCGACCAACAGTTCCCATATGGCACATATTCAATCCTTCCTCACTACATCCCACATGCCCTCACTACCACCAGAAGTAGGTAGAGCCATGGACACTCCCCTAACGGCGGAGGAATTGCACCTGGCCATCACACAGAGCTAGGGTTGCCACCTTTTCTTCAAGCGAAACCCGAACACTCTAGCGACGTGCAGACATTTTTTTGGGGAGAAAAAGTTGTGGCTTATTCGTATGTAAATAGTGCCACCCATTCATATGTAAATATCACAGTTGAGACTATTTTCAGTGGGGGGCCAGTAGCCCCTATCTTAATTTTGGTTGCCCCTGTCTGCCTGACATCTCGTGTACGGGTTTCTGTTGCCATGAAACCCGGACACAGCATTCAAAACCCGAACTGTCCGGGTGAATCCTGGACAGGTGGCAACCCTACACAGAGCAAGCCAGGCAAAAGCCCAGGCCCAGACGGTCTCACTACACAGTATTACAAATCATTCAGGGACCTATTGACCACTCACTTCCTACGTGCCTACAATGCGGTTGACCACGTAACAGGCCTCCCCCGACAGACATTAGAAGCACAAATCTCGGTAATACCGAAAAAGGGTAAAGACCCTCACCTGTGCTCAAGCCATAGGCCCATTTCACTATTAAACGTGGATGTTAAATTATTCTCCAAGGCCCTGTCGAATCGCCTTCTCTTACACCTCCCCACTCTGATCAGCACCTCACAAATAGGCTTTGTTGTAGGCCGTGAGGCCAAAGACAACACAGTCAAGGCTATCAATTTGATCCACTGGGCTCAGACTAAAAAGATACCATCGCTTTTATTGTCGACAGACGCGGAGAAGGCATTCGACAGGGTCTCATGCGACTTCCTGTTTGCTTCCTTAACCACATTGGCCTACACCCACGGATGTTGGCCTGAATCTGAGCACTGTACTCTGACCCAACTGCAAGAGTTAAAACAACGGGGTGTCTATCCTCCAGTTTCAAGGTGTCAAATGGCACACAACAAGGCTGCCCCCTATCTCCAACTCTTTTTATACTGACCCTGGAACCATTCATAAGAACTGTCCTTAATGACCCCCTCATCACTGGAATTCCGATAGGTAGCACTGAACATAAGATTGCAGCGTTGCCGACGATCTGCTCTTTTTCCTAACCAGCCCATCCTCCTCACTACCACAACTGATGACATTATTCGGGACCTACTGGACCCTTTCAAGCCTGAAAATGAACTATAGTAAATCGGCAGCTTTAAATGTTTCTACTTCAACCCGGGAAGTTCATACCCTACAGAGTCAATATCCATTTCAATGGAATACATCTTCTATTAAGTATTTAGGGATACATCTCCCGACTGACCTTAGGTCCCTCTACAGGCTTAACTTTCTACCCTTGCTGACGCAACTCCAATTAGACTCAAAGAAGTGGAACACTTTGGCTATTTCTTGGTTTGGTAGAGTGGCTTTGTTAAAAATGAATATACTTCCCCGACTTCTATAGCTCTTTCAAACGATCCCTATAGCACTTCCCAAAGCATATTTCCAGGATTTGTGCTCGATATTCTCTAAATTTGTATGGCAGGACAAGCACCCGCGCATATCATGGGCTCTCCTACAATGACCGAAAGACAGAGGGGGGCTAGCCGTCCCAGACTTACACAAATATTACCTAGCTTCCCACCTGGCAAGGTTAATTCACTGGCATAACCACCAAGCCTCCAAAGCATGGGTAGCTGTAGAACAGGGATGGTTTTCCATCCCCATTCCAGCAGTAGCCTGGCTCCCAGACGCTTGTAGACCACCTACCACCCCCACTTATCCCTTGATTGACGCAACCCTTCGTGAATTCATGAAGGTGCGGAAGAAGCGAGGTCTGACCTCACCTGCTGGCCCCATGACACCACTACTACACAACACAGACTTCGTCCCTGGGACTACCCATAGATAAGACGCTCACTGCTAATCAGTTCTATCAGCATCAAAGGTTCCTCGACAGAGACCAATTCACTCACCTGACTAGGAATGGGAAACTCCCGTGGTGGGTGTATCTACAGATAAGACATTACTTGATTAAAAGCATCACTAAGACTCAACTTGCGGGAGAGCTGGCTCCCCTTGAAAAATTATGCACAGGCACCACCCTTCAAGACCATCTGATATCACAGCTGTACTCCTTAATGAATGAAACCCAATCTAGGAATGAGAGTGTCCTGCGACTTAAATGGGAAGCAGAATTAAATACACCCCTGACAGAGGACACTTGGAGCGACATATGCCTGAACGCACATAGCAGCTCCATTAGCAGCCACACGCAGGAAACAAACTTCAAGATACTAACACACTGGTCTAGAACCCCACAAATGTTGCATAGAATCTACCCAGAAGTTCCCAATACATGCTGGGGATGCCAATCAGCAACAGGTACACTACTTCATTTATTCTGGACCTGTCCGCTCCTCTCCACCTCACAGGTCACGGGTATAACTCTCCAATATTCGACTGATACGTTCCTGCTACACCACTCAGCTAGCTCAGAAACCATAGTGGGGCTCAATAGGTTGGTGCCAGAGGTTTCCCAAGATAATTGTGGTGGCAGCATGATGGATCACAGTGTTATTGTGTTATTGAGTAGTAAAGCTCAGGTGGTTAATGTAGCACCACCAGGTAACAGTAATGGAAATGTTTCTCAGTGTACACCGGCGTCATGTGGACATAAGGTGGAGGTAAATGTGGTAGAGGTGACCACTAGTCAGAGTGTGTTAAATCCCCTAGAGATAGTGTGTAAAGCAACAGAGGTGTCCCTGAAATCCTTTAAAGAGCACTGTGAGCTGGAACCCAGAACCCAGTTACCCAGAACAGCTATGGTTCTGACCTGCTGGGCACAGCTGAAATTGCAATTAAAATGTGAATGAGTTAAAGTTGAGCAATATTTGAGAAAATATTTCTGAGTTTAATAAAGACTCCCTGGCTCACAATGGTGACAATGTGTATGTGGTAATTGCAGAGCCAGCGGCTCATTATGAAGAAAATGTGAGGTCTAATGATGTAATTGCTGAAATGAGTGATGGGATTAGTGTTCAGCTACCAGATACTTCTGTGTCTCCTCAGATGGATGGGTTGGTACTGCAGAGTATCTGTGATAGGTGCACAGATAGTATAGATTAGAGTGAATTTGCAAAATGAATATTGGCTATATGTAAGAGGTTTCTGTTGGTGAAAATGGGACGGACGCCATTTTTGCTGTTTCAGGCAGAAGGGCTGCTACCCAACTTGCAGGAGAGGACATGCAGCATGTGGCAGCTGTTTTCCCTCACCTGACGTAACGGTCGAGTCAATATGTGAGAGCAGGAGAAATTGTGTCCGAGACCCAGGAAAGGGTTAAAAATAAAGGTTGCGTTGCACCTAAGTCAGCCATTAGTGCAGTTGTCAGAGGAAAGGGCATACTGTGAGGTTACTATGGGAGATATAGAGCGTGGGAGATGTAGAGCGTGGCAAGCTGCAGCTTGTTATGTACAAGTGCTTTCAGCCTTGCTCCATTGTTCGCCTTCACATCTGACTGCCACTCTCCGCGCTGGCCCCCTCTCGGGTCCACGCCATGGTTTTTGGGGTCCCCAGCTCTTCTGTGGGACCCCGAACCACGACATATTCGGTCAGGATGGAGAAACGTTCTCCGCTCTGCTCCGTAAAAACACTGAGATGGAAGAGCTGCACTCACAGCCTCCCCATCTCCGATGTCACAGGAGTTCCAGCACAGTACTGTGCTCAAACTCCTGTATTGGAGGTGACAGAGAACCTATCGCCTCCAAATGCTATCACACAGGGGTTTGTTAGCTCCTGTGTGATAGCAATAAAGTTAAGTGAAAAAAAATTAAATAAAAAATAAAAATTGATAAAAAGTAAAAAATGAAATTAATAAAAATTATAAAAAGTAAAAAATAATAATTAACCTCTTGCCGTCCGCCCGTTGTAAAAAAACGGACGGACGGCACTGCAGCATTGGCGGGTTGCCGTCTCCAGACGGCATTTTTTTTCTGCTCGCGCGCGCCCCCTGGCGGGCACGCACGGGCAGAAAAGACCCGACCATTGCACACACCCGTCACCGGGTGTTTCACATATAGAGTGATAAAAATGTAAACAAAATTAAAACATTCTAAAAAACTAACAAGTAAAAGATTTAATAAATAAAAATGTAAAAAAGTAAAAAAAAATTAAAAAGTGATAAACAAGTAAAAAATAATTAAAAAAAAGATAACTACAAATTTTAAAAAGTAAAACATTTAAACAATAAACATTTTTTAAAAAAGTGATAACATTAAAAAAATGAAAAAATTAGGGCCAACCCTGTCGCCATCTGGTTGCCATTCTCAGCAGGGAGGGGGCGCATTGAGGAACCTGGCCTTGGGGCAGCAGAGAGTAAATCTGGCCCTGGCATTGCCAAAGGGTAATGTTTTAGTTGCCATGGGGATAGGTAATGGTGTTGATATTACTGACAATAATGTTTTGGTTAATAACAATAATGAGACCCCGTTTGAAGCCAGGGACTGCCGTTTGTGGAAGTACAGTAGAGACGTACATGTTCGCTCCACCGGATCAGAATGGGGGGGGAGGCGGGTATGTGGTATTGTGTGGCAATCCCACTGTAGAATTGGGTGTCTGGTCCCCCAGAAGTCAGAGAGTAGTTAAGTGAGCTCCTGCTGGGATAGGAACGGACGGTGTTCACGAGTCAGGAGGACTCCCTATAAGTGGAGTCAGTTGGTGTGCTGGAGGCATACGAAGATAGCCAGGGAGGCTGGGGAGAACTGGTGAGGCTAGGAGATCCGAGAGCCTGAGGGGCCGCCAGTACAAGTGTGGGACAGCACTTCCAAGTGGACCAGTGGGTCCGCCAGTAGTAATGTAGAAAGTGGAAGCAAGGAGGCTAAAGTTGTGTTGTTTTGAAGCATTGCTAGGATGTTGTACTGATCAAGCCCTGCAAGGGTATCTAAGGTGGATGTATCAACATTCGTTAGAATTAAAGTGGGCTACCAGGCCCTTAAACAGATGGTATTGTGAGTAGACATGTGATGTTTGGGGAATATTTGCTTAAATCCCCAAACATCACAT
>NW_017308664.1:40839-41710 GCF_000935625.1 Nanorana parkeri
TACAAAATATATATATATATATATATATATATATATATATATATATATATACATATATACATATATATATCTGGGTGTGTGTGTGTGTGTATATACATGAAACATATTGGCCAAAAATGTCACTTTTGGCAAAACGCCAAAAGTGCCATCTTTAGGCCACAATTCTGGTGCTTTCCTAGTTACTCTCCTCCTCGCTGTGTGCTGCTCTGTGTCCGCTCTGACAGAGCACAGCGTCCAGTGTGGAGGAAAGAAACTGTCAGAGGAGGCTGAGCGGTGCGGCGGAGGAGAGCACTGTGAGCTGTGATGTCACAGGAGGCCGTCTCTCCTCCCGCACCACCCCCTCAGGCCCCCCTGACCGATCAGGATGGAGAGGCAGAGACAGCCACGCGCTGTCCCAGGACCCTGAGCCAGCGGTGAGGGGGAGGAGTCAACTGTCAAAAAAAACCCAAGGTCTCCCCCCGCACCGCTGGCTCACCCTCCTGTGACTGCCAGTCAGGATGGAGGTCAATACAAGCAGTCAGCGATCAGTGATCGCTGAACGTTTGTAAATAACTGGACATAGTATGAGTTACAATGTAACAGTTATGAATAAATATGGAAGTGATCAACATCACTTCCTGTTCATTCATAATTGTGTACATAGTAACTCATACTATACCCATGTATGAATGAACAGGAACACTCAGTATAGAGGATTCCTGTTCATTTATAATAGGGAATGCAGAAAAAGAGATTGAGGACTCAATTTTTTTTTCTATTTTAAAAGGGAAATACCAGGGGACTGTTTAGATTGTTTAGACCTGATATTTTACCGAAGCCCCCAACAGTAAAGTTAAAGAATAAAAATATTTAATAAAAAAATAAATAAAAA
>NW_017308664.1:46532-91280 GCF_000935625.1 Nanorana parkeri
CAGAGCCCCTACCGACTGCCCAGAGCCCCTACCGACTGCCCAGAGCCCCTACCGACTGCCCAGAGCCCCTACCGACTGCCCAGAGCCCCTACTGACTGCCCAGAGGCCCTACCGACTGCCCAAAGCCCCTACCGACTGCACAGAGCACCTACCGACTGCCCAAAGCCCCTACCGACTGCACAGAGCACCTACCGACCGCACGGAACCCCTGCTGACCGCTCAGAGCCCCTATTGACTGCCTGAAGCCCCTACTGACCGCATGGAACCCCTACTGACCACCCTGAGCCCCTACTGACCGCCCAGAATGCCTACTGACCGTCCAGAGCCCCTACTGACTGCCCCAGAGCCCCTACTGACAGCCCGGAGCCCCTACTGAGCACCCAAAGCCCACACTGACCACCCGGAGCCCCTACTGACCGCCCAAGGCCTGCACTGACTGCCCGGAGCCCCTACTGAATGCACAGAGTACCTGCTGACCGCTCAGAGCCTGCACTGATCGCCCAGAGCCTGCACTGACCACCCAGAGCCCCTACTGACCACCCAGAGCCTGCACTGACCACTGCACTTACTGCCCAGAGCACGCACTGGCCGCCTGGAGCCTGCACTGACCGCCCAGAGCCTGCACTGACCATCTGGAGCCCACACTGACCACCTAAGGGCCCCACTGACCACCAGAGAGCCCGCACTGGCCACCTGAGAGCCTGCACTGGTCCCCTTAGTGCCTGCATTGGCCACCTTAGAGCCTGAAGAGCCTCCTGAGAGCCTGCACAGCTCCCCCTGAAACCCCACACAACCCTCCTGAGAGCCTGGGGACATCAGGCCATGAACCCGGAGCAACACAGAGTATGTAGCTTCTTAGTATTCTGCATTGCTGTATAAAGTATTGCTGGGATTTGTAGTCCTCTATAGCTGATGGTATTATTCTGCATTGCTTAACAATGTATTGCTGGGATTTGCAGTCCTCTATAGCGGGTGCCATTCTGCATTGCTTTATAATGTATTGCTGAGATTTTTAGTCCTCTATAGCTGGTGTTATTCTGCATTGCTGTGTAATACATTTCTGGGAATTGCAGTCCTCTATAGTTGACAGTATTCTGCATTGCTGTGTAATTTATTGCTGTGATTTTTAGTCTTCTATAGTTGGCGAAATTCTGCAATTCTGTATAATGTATTACTGTGATTTGTAGTTCTCTGTAGTTGGTGGTATTCTGCATTGCTGTATAATGTATTACTGGGATTTGTAGTTCTCTATAGGTTGCGGTATTCAGCATTACTCTGTATTGTATTGCTGAGATTTGTATTCTCTCTGCAACTTGGAGTCAGTGGCAGATCTTCCAGGCTCACAGCTGCAGCCAGGCCCTGTCACTCCACCACTGACTCCAAGCTATAGAGAGACTATAAATCACAGCCTGGACTGAAGGAAGAGGGCCCTGGTCACCATTTCCATAAAAAGGCCCACCAAAATCCTCAGCACCAGGCCCGTGATGTTCTTAATCTGGCCCTAGCCACAACCTTTTTTTCTAGTTTTAGAGTGGGGAAGGAAAAGCACTGTCCGGCTGTTTTGCTCTCTGAATCTTCATTATAGATATTTATCCTCACTTTTTCATCAGATAGAAAGTGAGGTAAAAATCTGCAAGTGGTATAGATCACCTCTGACTTCCTGTTGTGTCTCTGACCCCTATTTTGCCCTGGTTACCATGGTCACTCAGCCAGAAAGAGATAAGAAGTCCAACATTTTAAGGATGTCACCAGTAGAAGAGGTGAAGGGAGTTCTACGGTGGTCGCCTATTATGGTGCCAACTAATAACTTGGAGAGATTTTCATTGAGATTTAATTTCATTTATTTCCTATTGTGTCTTTGGGACAGAAGTGAAGGATAAACTGCCCAATGGTAGAAAAGGAAACTGGGACATACCTGTTATAAGTATAGGGATGTAGAGAGAGAGGTTGTATTACAAAATATTATGTTTGCCGTGTAAATATAAATTTTGTAATCCTAATTCATGTGTAAGTGTGGCATTTTTCTAAAAAACCTGAAACTCTTAAGCATGTTACACCATTGTCTGTTATTATAATTGTTGTTAAATACTGTGTAATATACAGTGTATATATATAGATATATCTATATATATAGATATATAGATACTGTATATCTATATATCTATATATATATTTGCATAATGTGTGTATATCTATGTAACAAAACTTGCAAATCAAGTGTCATACCCTACTTGATACTCCTTCTATTCTGTAGGGGACTACAAACAGGACAACAAAAGACAGTTGTCCTCCATTATATTATTGAGACTGGGCTAGGTGCATAGATTTGAAGTCTAATATGATTACCTAGCTAGTCATACATATGATTGTATAATCTATTCAATTTCTAAACAATCAGGCAGGCCCTTGTATTACATAGTTCATAGATCTAAAGAAGATTACGCAATTAGATTAAAACATGTGTGGCTAGCTTAAAATAACTAAATGTGGAATGAGGAAGACAAGTGTAGCAACTTGTGTGTTTTTTGTGTATGTAGGACTATAGGACTTAGCAACTTCATATTGTAATTGTATAAGGAATAACAAGTCCTGATATGACATATTGACAGTCGATGTGTTATAGAAGGGCTCAAAATAAGGCCTGGCTACTAGCCAGGCCTTAAGAGTCACTAGTCACTAGCCACCAGTTGCCCCACCTAACCCTTACCCTGGCCTGGCCTCAACTCCGCCCCTTACCACACCCTCTTAAATAATCTTATGATAATTCTTATCTTATGATAGTTGGGATTCCTGCTGCAGGAAAACGCAAGTTCCTGACACAGGAATTTCTAATCACACCTGACATATACTGTAGGTGTGAATGGGGCCTACACATACACTAAAAGTGTCCATACACCTGCCGATTATCGTACGATAATCGCGGGTGATCCCACGATCGTACAATATTCGGCGGGTGTATGGGCAGCGTGCAACTGCTTCTACTGTAAGGTCGTACGACTTTCATCTTCCTAACAAATATGCAGACATATTTTAACAAATATGCAGACTTTTTGTAGTTTATTGTTACATTTGTTGTGATAGACAGTGCAAGGGGTGTAATGTAACCTAAGGTCACCTACATATAATTCAGTTTCTAAAATAGCAAAAACTAAGTGTGAGCAAAATATTCAACAAATTATAGAGTATGTTACAGTCTGAATGGATAACCTATCTGTGGCTATGGAACCCTTCAGTACAGTAAGAGGGTTCATAGAAAATAGAGGAACATAGAGAGTTCCCATCTCCCACTGCCCCCTTGTAAACATAAGATTTTGATCCTACTGTTACTGGCAGCCATTGAAAACCTGATGTCTGACCACATTATGATGCCAGATTGCAACAACAGGTTAACCACTTACAAATTCAGATGGAGCTACAGAAATAAACTCCTTATGTTGCTACACAAAGGGGTCAAAAGGAAATCTGAGATGTCCATTGAATCATATAATTTATTTGATGAACTTACGTGTTGTAGAAGCTGCTACAGTTTCTTCATCCAGTTTACTACAAAGCGATGAGAACAACAAATTGTATGCTTCAGGTTTTCCCACTATGGATAAGGTAATTTTTCTGCACAAATCCTCCGTGTCACTTTCACCAAGCAGACTTTGATAATATTCCAAGGATAATACTCCCATTTCAAACAGGGAACTGAGATATAAACTTCGAATGAAAGATGTGGAGCCCAAAATTGCATTCCTTACAAAGGGCAAAATCTCATTGAATGAATTCATACCTGCCAACAAACAACAAACATTGAACTGAACTTGTCTAAGTTAATACTTAATAGGAAGAGACAATAGAAATACAGTTATTCTACAAAGTGTCAGGGGAACTGTTTGCTTCCCATTTTTGTTTGTGGTATCCTTTAGAAGCACTAAATTTAATGCTTAACTCCAGGCAGATATACTGTAAAAGGCACACAGAAATAAAGCTCTGTAATTATGTAATTTATCTGTGTAACTGAGTGGTTTGCCTGGAGTTCAACTTTAACTGCTAGAAGACCAGGTGTTTAGATCCCCTACCTGGCCAGGCCATTTTTCAGTGTTCAGCGCTGCGGTATTTTGACTGACATTTATTCCGTCACGCAACGCTGTACTGGAATGAATTTTATACCATTTTTTGGGGACAGATAGAGCTTTCTTTTGGTGGTATTTAATCACCACTGCGGGTTTTATTTTTTACTATATTCAGAAGAAATTACTGAAATTTTTTTTTTACATTATGCTATAAAACAACTAATATTACCCACTTTTTTGGTAAAATATAAAAGATGAGAGAAACTAAACTCAAGAGTTGAGTCTTAAAAATGCATTCAAGTACACTAACGATTAACAAAAATGTATTTATTTGTGTATCATTCAGGTGTAGATCCTCATATCATCTCTGAATTGGTGCTGACACTGTCCTTCCTTCTGGAAGGTGGCTACTTTTGTTCCTCATGGCCCCTGTGTGTGTTGTTGAGTAGCCACCGCTCCAAGCTCGATCCTGTGATGGACCACAATGTCAATTTAAATCAATAAACTAAACGTGAGGTCCATCACGGGACCAAGCTTGGAGCGATGGCTACTTTACAAGACACATAGGGACCATGGGGAATAAAAGTAAGTGCAAGTAAACCCAAAATCTATTCTTCAGTATGTTTGGCATCATGACTCACTTAACCCTTGCAGTGTAGGGGTAGCCCCACTACAAGGGTTCATATTTTATTTGCCTGGAGATCTTATTTAAGCAAATAATTTTTTGTGACTCTGTTGCAAAGCCGTTCGCTGGAAATCCTGCAAGTAACAGCATTTCTGGTTTCAGGGCTTGTTCACACCAAGTGCGGAGCAGGTGCAGAGCAGAGCAGTTACAGAATGCATTAAAACTGCATTCAATGTATTCCAATGGTATTTTGGGCTCTAGTTCACACCAGAGCATTCAGTTCCAGCGCATGTGGAAAAACAGCAGCATGCCCTATTTCTTTGGCTCTGGAAAGCACCAAAACACATGTGAACGCATTTCAAACGCATGCAAACGACATGGTACGCACTGAAAGTCCATTTTAGGCTAAAAAAATTGTTTTTGTTTTTAACCGGCCTAGAGCGCGTCAAAAACCCGGCAAAAACCCAGCAAAACGCACTGCATGTGCAGAAACTCATGCAGATCTGGTCCGCATTTGGTGTGAACAAGCCCTCAGGCTGACAACAGTAAGCTGCTGCGTAACAACTAGTGTTCGGTTCGAATTTGAACTTTCGAACATGGGAAAAGTTAGAATTTGAAACTCGAACTCAATGCAAGTCCATGGGGGTAGAACTTTTAAAATCAATTGTCCCCATTTTGAAGCCTTATATGCAATTTATTGGCCATAAAAAGTGAATGGGGATCCGAGTACTGCCCTGGGGGACAGGCATCAATGAAAAAAAAACTTTTAAAAACGACTGTTTTTAAAGGAGCAGTGATTTTAACGCCACTTAAAGGGTAACAATAAAAATGAAAAATCCCTCTAAATATTGTGCCTAGGGAAGTCCCCCATAAACTGCCTGTAAAGTGGCACCGCTGTACGATGTATAGAACCTGCTGCAGCAAAACTGACATTTCTAAAGAAAAAAAAATAATATATTTTTAAAAGCGTGCGGTTCCCCCTCCCAAACAATACCCTTTGGGTCTGGTAGGAATGTTAGGAGGGACCCCATTAAAAAAAAATCAAATAAAGTGTGTGGGGTTCCCCCTTAAAGCCATGCCAGGCCCTTAAGGTCTGGTAGGAATTTTAAAGTGGAACCCCACCCCAAAAATGGGGGAGAAAAAACGTGGGGTCCCCCCTGAAATTCCATTCCAGACCCTTGCTCCAGGCCGAGCTCAAGTTTTAAAGAGAAAACAGGAGTGATACTTAGTAACACTACAGCATTTTAATACCACTAAAACTGTATCAATATCAAATAAATGTATCAAATCATAATACACAAATCTGAATGCATGGCATTATATCTACACAGGCTTGATAGAAAAGCCAATCTAGCAAACAAAATCAGCCGTTGGATAATTGACAACGATATTATACATCATGTAGATAGTACATGAACTACTTAAATGGATGGACTAAAATTATATTACAAGTATTAGAGATGGAGAGATTGATAAAAAGGTTATTTAAAAATATTAAAAAGTGCACACATATTATATATATCAATTATACCAACCAGGTATAATTGATACATTCATTCCATTCTTTTTTTGCATTCCAGTCAACACATAGATATATATAAAAAAAAAGAGAGAAAAGAGTGAATTCTCTCTCCACCACTTATATCATCCATCTCACAATCAATCATAATACCATTCTTCTTTGGGGGGAAGGGGGAACCATACTATGTGAATTTGTGCATACTTCTTTAGTGTTACTCTCAAACCTTCCTAGAACTCCTCTCTTTCCTTCTATTGTGTACCTCACTCTATACTTGTGTTTACGTAATAACCACTTTAATGTCTATAAACTATAACTACTACTTTGTGTCTACCATTATTCCTTTTCCCTTCCCCATTCCTCCCTTTTGCTTCTCTTCAATAATTGTGTCCCCTTTTTCTAGTGCATTTTTCTTCTTACCATAATGTTGTATCCTATCTAGTGTTATTTGCCCTGTCCCATCTTATCTCTCTAGTCTCCCTAGGTGTTGTCCCTACCCCCCCACCTTTCGATATCCTCCATACTACTATCAGTCTAACTTTCTTACAGGTCCAAATGCCTTTAGGTTCTATCTTCGTTCCTAAATCCACTATTTATGTACCTCTGTGGGGATTGTCTGTGTCCTAGATTTCTAACTGTCTATATGTTTCCCACCTCTCCCATATCTTATCATATTTATCTTTCCTGTCTGAGTCCCTTGCGCTTAGTTCTTCCCTGTATCTTATCTCATCCATTATGTTCCCCCAACTCTCCATTGAAGGAGGATCAGCAGATTTCCAACTACATGAGATACATACTCTGGCCGCGGCCAGTACAAATCTTAAAATATCCTCCTTTATCTTTTTTAAAGGACCAGGTATCAACGAAAGTAGCGCTATTGATGGGTCTTTTTCAATACCCGAGGCCTCCACATTACGTTATGCCTCGAATACTGATTCCCAAAATAGCTGTATTTTTGGGCAGCTCCACCAAATGTGCAAGTACGTTCCCTCCTCAATACTGCATCTCCAGCATCTGTCCGACTTTCCTGGGGTTATGTGGTTAATTCCTTCTGGACATCTATACCATCTGGACATAATTTTAAAGTTTTTATCTTGATAGAATGAGGAGGTGACAGAGTAGTGTACCATTGTAAATATTGTTCCCCACTCCTCCCTTGATATATCTCTCCTTAGATCCTGTTCCCACCTCTTCATATAATTCGTGTGTCCTTTGGCAACCTCCTCCCCCAACAGACCATAAACTACCGATATGACATGTGTAGAGGGTATATCTCGTACACATAATTTCTCAAACGGTGTAAAAGGTCTGTTCATGGAGTTACCTCCCCCAAGATGTCGCACATAATCTGAAACCTGTACTGCCTCCATCCACAATTTCCCCGTTGTTTGCCTCTCTGGTCTCAGTTCTACTTTCATTTCTTCCTTTCCCTTCTCTTGCCACATCTGTATAGGGGAGGTACTCACAATATTTATGAGGGTTCCCACCTGCATACCCGGTGTAAATTGTGGGTTTCCTATTATGGGAGTCAGTGGACCCAGTCTAGAAGATAAATTATATTTAACTATGATTCTATCCCATTCTCGTAATGCTGATCTTACAAGAAATGGCAGAGTAGAAATGTGTGGTCTGTACTCTTTTGGCAGCCATGGGATATTCCTTAAAGGTATTTGGGTGATTTCGTCTTCTAATTTTACTATCCCTTTGTTTTGGCTATTATGTATCCAATCAAGTATTCTTGATAATATTACAGCTTTATGGTACAATGCGAAGTCCGGCATGCCCAATCCTCCTCTTTGTTTAGATGTCATTAACACTTTACCACTAATCCATGGTGTTTTATTAGCCCATACAAATTTTGTGGCTGCCGACTTGAGTTTTTGAAAAAAGGAACTGGGGAGAGATATAGGAACTGTCTGAAACCTGTTCACGATTTTGAGCAGTATGTCCATTTTAAGGACATTTATCCTACCCATCCATGACAGGCGTAGATCATTCCAAGTAAAAAGTTGAGCAGATGTTTTATCTAACCAGTCCCTGAAATTAATGGCATAAAGAGTCTTAAGGTCCCTAGGTATATTAATGCCCAGCTATACAATATGGTCTGGCTCCCATCTAAATGAATATTTTTCCTTAATACAGGCTTGAACATTATCCAACAAGGAAATATTCAAAAATACTGACTTCGATATATTTACATGATAGTTATTCAGGTCCCCATATACCTCCAGTTCTTAAAGTATGTTAGGAATTTATATTAATGGAGAGGTTATAAACAGGAGCAGATCATCTGCATATAATGCCAGTTTATGTTGCTGTGTTGGAAGGGTCATACCTTTAATCGAGGGATTTTGTCTGATCGTTGCTGCTAATTGTTCCATCACCACAACATATAATAGCGGTGATAGGGGACATCCCTGACGTGTACCATTAAATATGGGGAAGGAGTCCGAAAGGATCCCATTCAACCTTACCTTGGCTGTAGGGGATGTATATAGTGCCATCACCTTAGATACAAAAAGCTCTCCTAATCCCATATGTAGGAGAGACTCTCTGAGAAAGTGCCAATTTACTCTGTCGAATGCCTTTTCGGCATCCACTGACAGGAGACATAGGTGTTTTTTTTCCTTTTGTGCCAGTGCTATTAGGTTGATAACCTTAGTGGTACTGTCTCTAGCCTCCCGCCCTTGCACAAAACCTGTTTGATCCGTATGTATAATTTTAGGCAAAACATTTTTTAGTCTAGAGGCCAGTACCTTTTGCATATAGCTTCAGGTCTATATTGATGAGAGATATTGGACGATAATGTCCGCATTCTGTCAGATACTTCCCCGGTTTTGGGAGCACCGAAATAAGGGGTTCTAGTGTTTGGGTAGGGAAGGGGCAGGCCTCTGTGACTGAGTTGCATACTTTCATAAAAAAGGGTCTTAATTGCTCCTCAAACTGTTTATAAAAGCGAGCTGTATATCCATCCGGCACTGGAGCTTTATTGACCTTCAATGATGAAAATACATCTTTTAGTTCTTCTTCTAATATTATCGAATTCAGTTTTTCTCCGTCCTCAATATCTAATCCAGGTACATTTGCTTCTTTTATATATTCCTTTATTTTGCTTACAAAGCTATCCGATGGCATATCTGCATATTTACCTCGTATCGAGTACAAAGATGCATAGAATTTTCCAAATATTTCTACTATTGAGGATGGAGAATAAAGAATTTTCCCATCTTTGTCTTTGATTCTTAATACATTGGTTTTAGGGGCCCTTGGGTGGATCTTCCTCGCTAGTACCTTTCCACATTTGTCACCTTCTTTATAGTATTGATTTTTAATTCCATCCCTGGCAATTAGTGTTTGTTGGTCCAGGACATTACGTATATCTCTTCTAACTTATTTTAATTGATTGGCATTTTTTGGTGTCGTTTTAACCTTATCGAGGGCCTCTAATTCATACAATTTCTGGAATAATTATTTCAGCTTCCTGGCCCTCTCTTTCTTTAATCTAGAACCATGTTTAATGAAAATACCTCTCAGTACACATTTTAGGGTCTCCCATTTTGGTGATCTTTTTGGTGATCTTTTATGAAATTGTTTATTGTAAGAGCTACTTCTTTTTGACAATCTGTATCTTTCAATAGGTTTATCATTAAGTCTCCATGATCCCATACTTCTGCTTCTATCCTCTATTTCTATTCTCAAAGACACTGGTGCATGGTCTGACCACAGTATCAGTCCCACTTCAATCTCTGGTTGATAATCTAACATCCCCTGGTGCATCCATATGTGATCTATACGACTATATGTCTTGTGTACCGTGGAGTAATATGTGTATTCTCTCTCTGTGGAGTGTAAAACACGCCATCCATCTACTAACCTCATGTGCTCCATTTTAGTTCTCAATCTTTTTAACGCATCTCCTGATGGGAAATGCTTCCCCGTTGTATCTAAACCTGTGTCAAAAATTAAGTTCATGTCTCCCATCACCAAATTTGTTCCCATCCCAAATTGTTTAAACCTATTTAATATCTGCGTGCAAAACGTATACTGTCCCCTATTAGGGGCATATATATTAGCCAGTGAAAACATTTGGTTCAAGTAATAACATTTCATAAACACATATCTACCCTTTTCATCAACTTCTGTGTCAATTAAATTAATTTGTGCATTTTTGTGTATTGCCAGCGATACCCCCCTTGCTTTTTGGGGGGGATCTGTACTGTGGTACCATTTCCAGTAATATTTATTTCCTATAGTTGGAATACTCCCCTTCTTAAAATGGGTTTCCTGTAGACATAGAATATCCATTCTTTTTTTATGACAGTGGTATAAGATCTGAGAACGTTTGTCGGGTACATTAAATCCTTTAACGTTATATGTCACCAATGATAACTTATTCATTGCTTAGTTGTCTACCCCACAAGGTACATTTTACATTAGACCTGTACATATGGTACTCCAGATTAGACATGTGCACTGCCAAAAAATTTGTTTAGCTTCGTTTCGTTTTAAATTCGGATTTGTGTTATTTCGTTTTTCAGGATTCGGGTGTGAAAGTCAATTCGGATTCGGAATTCGGATTCGGACGAAATTCGGTAGCGTTAGTACGAACGTTCGTTTAGTTTTCTGTTCTTATTCGTTTCTTATTCGTTTCGTTCGTATGTTTGCAGCAAAAGTGACATTTGAAGGGGGAAAAAAAATTTTTCTCCGTTCTCTAATGTCACTTTGCTCCAACAAAGGATACGAATAAGAAACGAATAAGAAACGAATAAGAACAGAAAACGAAACGAACGTTCGTATTAACGCTACCGAATTTTGGAAATGGAAATTTGGATTCGTTTGCATTCGTTATGTCTGTAATTCGGAATTCGGATACATCCGAATGTCCGAATTTCCGAAAATTCGTCCGAATTTCGATTCGGAACGAAACGAATCGCACATGTCTACTCCAGATAATCAGTCATTGTCACCACCATATTTGCATCCCTTTTACCCATTGCAAACCTCTTTCTTTCCTTCATTTTCACTTCATCCACTGCATACAAACATTTACTACATTCTTGTATGTAAGACATTATTGTCCCGTCTTACATAAACCGTACAAGATAGTCCTATTAACCAGGACTGTGCTGGAGTTGTGGAGGCCGGTTATATTTCTATAGATCTTCATCCCTCCACACACCCAGCTTTTTATGATTTACTTTCTTAAGCCTTATTTGTTGTACCATAATTATGCATCAATATCAACATTAATTTCTTCCCTCCTCCCCCTTCCCCCCCCTCCTCCGGCCAAATGAGGGAGCGAGTCAGGAGGAACCCGGGTTGGAAGGACATGGGAAACCAGGACCCACAGACCCACAAATGTATACATATTTAAACACTGGTCAATCATCCAGGTCTTGTGCTTTGTTCCGCTTCCTGTTTAATCTATGACTCTTTACAACTGACCACTCTTTCCCTTGGGGGCCATCTATCTTGCTTAGGTTCAGTTGCCACACTGGCAGTTGTGTTGGGGGTATCCCTAAAGTATCCAAGAAATCTGGCAAGTCCTCTAATGTCCTGAATTTAGCTGTTCTTCCGTCTCTGTGGGCTATTAACTGAAAGGGGAACCCCCATCTATATCTTATCCCTCTCTCCTGTAGAATTTCCAATATTGGTCAATATTGGTCTCAGGGCCCTTCTGAGTATTAGTGTTTGCCTCGAGAGGTCTGGGAAGATAGTCACATCGTATCCATCATATGTTATATGTTTCTTGGTTCTGGCTGCCATTAAAATAGCTTCTTTGTCTGTGAAATAATGCAATCGACATATTACATCTCGTGGTCTTGCGGGTTCTCCTCTAAGAAATCCAGGAACTCTGTGCACTTTATCTAGTGTTAATGTAGATTCTGGGGTTTTGTCTAATATACCATTTAGTATAGCTTTTACTGTTGGTATAAGATTTTGTATCTCTATATTCTCAGCGATGCCGCAAATTATTACGCCTACTCCTGTTTTCAATGTCGTCCATCTTATAAATCATGTCCTGGATCTGCTTTGAGTGTTTGTCAATAACATCCTGATGCATATCTATTCTGGAAGAACATGCCTCCAGACCTTCCTCCATTCCATTTACCCGATCCCCAATATTAGCGATATCCGCTTTCACCACCTGCAGCTCTTCTTTGTATGTTGCTTCCAATCTTGCTATATATCTTTCCATATCCTCCTTATTTGGTAGCAGCCTTAGGCATTCCCTTATATCTTGTTGTTCTCCTTCTAATAATTGAGTGGTCTTAGGGCTAGATAGCTGCTGCCCTATGCTTCTTTTTTATTCTGATCCTCTCTTAGGAGACCCCCCAGCCTGGGGGTGGGCAGATAGTACAGGCTTCACCTGCTTAGCAAATCCTTGTATGGGGGTATCCAGAACAGCATCAGCTATAGAGAACTACAAATCTCAGCAATACATATTACAGCAATGCAGAATAATATGAAGCTACATACTCTGTTGCTCTGGGTTCTCCACCTGATGTCTCCAGGGTCTCAGGAGGGTTGTGCGGGCTCTCACCAGGGGTCCAGAGAGTTTCACGGTGCGCGTGGGTGCAGCAGAGGCGGCTCCCTAATTAGGCTCTCAGGTGGCCAATGCGGACTGTCAGGTGGTCAGTGCGGGCTCTCTGCTGGTCAGTGCGTGATCTGTGGGGGCTCCCTAATAATCAGTGGTGGCTCTGTGGTAGCTCCCAGGTGGGTAGTGGTGGTTCCACTGTGGCCAGTGGGGGCTCTCTGGCGGTTAGTGGGGGGCTCTGTGGTGGCCAGTGGAGGCTCCCTGGCGGTTAGTGGGGGATCCCTGGTGGTTAGTGGGGGATCCCTGGTGTAGGGTGACCAATTATCTAGAGCTGCAACTAACGATTATTTTCAAAATCGATTAGTTAGCCGAATTGAAAACTTGGAGAACTTTTTCAATCATCGATTATAATCGACTTGGTCGATTAGTTGTTGCAGCTCTACATCCCCGATTTCTGGGGACAGTCCCCAGATTGAGGAGAGCATCCCCATACAAATTATGCCCCATGGAACATAAAATAAAATATATATTTTTTTTAAATACTCACCTGATCCCACCGCCTAGTGCAGCCTCCCATCTCCCATGCTGTCAGAAACTTGCACGCACTAGGTGCAGCTTCTGAGAAGATACGCTATTAGTGTGGCGAGGAAGCTGACTGCGCATTTTGCAAAGCGCCCGCTACGCTAATAGCGTATCTTCTATAGCAATGCAGGATTTTAGCATCATATATATGTCAGGTTTTCTATATTCTTGTATACATACTTAACTGATAATGGAGGACCTGGGGAAGATATCTATGGCCTCACAGGTGCCTGTATATTAACTCTTTCAAGAAACGGATCAGCTTCAATTAAATATAGACTCACACACTACTGTGTTAAATTAGGATCCCAATAAGCTCTCATCAGTGAGCTATATAACACACCTATGCAAGACACTGATTACACGCCCCTCTGAGGAAGCCCCATTGGTTGGGGGGAAACGCGTAAGGGTTATCGTGTGTTCAGACCTCCCGGGATACCCGTATATATCACCTATGGTCGGGTGAATGAAATAGCCTTTTGTGCCAATTGACAGGATGGAGCAGAGTTTATCTGAACACTGTCACATCGTAGCAGCAGTGAAGTCTGTGGGATTTTGAACCGAGACCGAGAAAAGCCTGTGGGCTGATGCTGCTTGATCTTACACAGTTTTCCGGTCTAGTGTGCTTCTGACACATCAACCGTGGGGATTCCACCCTGCTCCATCTTGCTGTGCGGCCGCACATGCTGGGAAAACCCCCGGATTCCTCTCCGGATCGGGAAGTGTTTGAATCCCGCGGATCAGTGTGAGTTCAAACAAGCTGGGGGAGACACGCTCATCGGAGCCTTTGGATTTACAAGGAAAAGAATCGTCTGGAGTTATAATACCACACAAGGATATGCTCCATTGAAATAATCCATCCATGCTTAAACATGGGACCCTACAAGGACTGTCCCTCATCTTGAGCCACACAGGATGTGAGTAAGCTCTGATACTTTGTATCCATCTTTGAAACACAGCATTTGTGCCTGTATTAGTGACTATCTGCCACTCAGGTGGTTCATAGATCATCACCCGCACCATTTCAATTGGGTTATCCAAGGGATGTTGTTTTATTTGTTTTTAGATGTCTTGTAATAGTTGATCCTATGTGTATTTTTCTTACCATTAAATATTGTCTTTTTTACATAACTATATTAATTGTGTTACCTGTTTATCAGACCCGCTCCAGTTAAGGGATTTCTTTGTCTAGGGGATGTCACAATTTTTTGGAATTAGTTTACGGAAACCCTGGAGACTGGTATATACTATTTGTTGTTTACAGCGTAACTCCTTATTCCCCTATTTGTGTAATCTTTTTTCCTTTTCTTTATTCGTCTGTTTTTCATTTCTTTAGGCTCACACATGTGAGCTGTTTAGTACATTGATGTTGGACGGAAAGTCTTCTATGTATATAGATATGGAGGAGGTCACACCAAATGTTTGCTTCAGAACACAGGTGGATCCCTATGCCTGATATTCCTCTCAGATTGTTTTAATTTTGTTTTTGTTGATGGGGGATCATTTAGCAAGAGAAGGTGGATAGATATGTTCTGTTTCACAGAACTATTATTTATTGTATGTTTGGTTTCTAGTGATCTTCTCTTACTACCTGACTATGCTAAGTGGAAGACTCTGAGATGCAATGGTATGCTATACTGTTTGTGCATCATGTGCTATCTTATTGTTTTATTCTATCTTAAAAATGTAATAAAATACTTTGAAAAGTTAAACCCAGGGCAGCGAACTGCACGTTGCCCGAGCAACGCTTTCCTAAGCTAGTTGCCGAGTTCCCCATTTGTGATTTACCCTGAATTCCTGTGTACTGAACCTTTGGCTTGTCCTTGGAAATTTCTGTCTACTGGCTGCCCTGTGCTTCGCTTTTGTCCTTGGAAATCCCTGACTACAGTCTACCCTGTAACAAACACAGCGCCAACGGCTTGAGTCCAGGAAAGGAGACAGTCTACAGTGATTGTTGTAAAGGACGTTAACGAGGCAGCTCTCTATAAACTTTAGGGAAACCTCAACACTGCAAAACAAAACACAGAGAGCGCCTCCATCGCGTAAAAACTTTTTCTTAAAATAAATTTAGACAAGTGCAATAATGGTTACAAAAGTCGAGTTAAGTCATATCGTTTCATGCCTGTTTTAACTCGACTTTTGTGAGTAATATTGCACTTGTCTAAATGTATTTTAATAAAAAGTTTTTACGCGATGGAGGCGCTCTCTGTGTTTTGTTTTGCAGTCTACCCTGTACTTAACTTTGTCCCTGGAAGTCTTTAGCCTGTCCTTAACCTATGATTTGTACCCTGTACCTGTTAGGTGAGTTGGGTGGACCTAGGGATTGTGACCTGGGGTCAGCACGCAGCCAAGCCCATCTCCACCATCAGGAGCTCTGGCGAATACCGGCTGGCTCTTAGATTCCACATCCTGGGGGACCCCATGCCACCTACTCAGCATCCCATGCCACCTAATCAGCACTGCAGCACCCTGCCTTGTATTGAACTTCCACTGCCTCATTCACATACCTGCTCTGTTCCCTGCTTGTACTCCAGCTCTGGGAGTTGTCAGCCTACACTGCTTGGACCCTTTTCTCTAAGTGTCCCTGCCAGTGTAGTGGAAAGGGTCCACATACCTGACTCCAGTTTATACCTGTGAGTCCCAATCCATGACATCTTTCATACCTATATATAGATTACTATTTTATTATTGGTATAATTGATATATATGATTTATATAATATGTATCTAGTTTTTAACATTTTTTAAATAACCTTTTTATTAGGGATGCACCGATACCCTTTTTTAAGGCCGAGTACGAGTACTGATACTTTTTTCAAGTACTCACCGATACCAATTACCGATACTTTTTCTTAAAGGGACAGGTCACATTTTTTCTAAAGTATGTATTTGCACGAGTACGAGTACTGATGCAAATACTCGGTATCGCCGCCCATACCGATGCTTGTATCGGTATCGGTGCATCCCTACTTTTTATCTATATTTAGTTGACACACACTGTATCCCATTACTGTTACTAAGTATCACTCAGGTTTCCTCTTTAAAACTTGTGTTTAGCTTTTTCTAATCAGGTGTTTTTTCAGAAGAATGTGGCGATCGCTAGCCTCGCTGCTGGTCCTGGGAGCTGTGACACTCACTCTATTAACCATGTGTGTTTTGATGCGCGGCTTACTGAGGTGGTGTGTCTGTGCATCCGGAGTTCCAGCAGCAAGGTTGGTGTTTGTCATGTATAGTCATTTTTTATCTTAAGTTATATGACTATCTTGTGTGCCCTAATGTTATGGCCCCACTCGATATATCTGATTAGCGGTTTATGTTTCCCGCTGTACTGTCTTTCTTGGCCGGCTCATTGATATGGGGATTGTTCCCCGTACTACCGAATAAGGTAACACCCCCTTAGCTGGGATTGGCCATATGGGTTTCTTAGCAACATAATGCCATCGGCTGATTGGCTGCTTTTCGATCCCATAGAGGTACTTTGATTGACCATAGAGTATAAATCAGCACAGTGATAGTTACTTAGCCAGCTCTGAAGAAGGGGGCATGTCCCCGAAAACACGTTCAGCAAGAGGTAGTGTGACTCTGCGGCACAGCAGAGCTCCTGGATCATTTTTCATTCATCTCCACAGCAAAACAACTATTGAGGACTACCAGTCCATTTGATGTTTGTAGCTTGCTTCTTTGTGAGTATATTTTATTGTACTTAATTTTTACCAATAAAAAGGATTATTGCACCAGGCCAGGATCCCTTATTTGTAATGGGGCAGCCGTGCTGGATTCCAAGAAGGTTTTTGTGCCACAGGAGGGTTCCTTTTGGCGCTGGTCATTGCTCTTTTTTGTTTGGATGTGTCCTTTTTCAACCTGACTAACTATGTAACTAGGGATGTCCCGATACCAATGCTAGCATCGGAATCGGGCCCGATACAGGGCATTTTGACAAGTACTTGTCAAAATGCCCCGATGCCTAGCGCCGAAGCTTGCGCTGTTTTTTTTTTTTTTCCTTCCATGGTGGCAAGAAGCAGAGAATGTCAGTCTTAGAGGACAATAATAACAAAGGTCCATTGATGAGGTTATGGTTTGCGAGGCTCCCCGCCCAGCTGGCAAGTCCGGACGGCACCTTCTTCTTAGCACACCTTAAAGCAAATATTAAAAGCCAACTAATCAGAAAGGATCAAGCCGTGTTGAGGGTGTCTTTGTCCAAGCCAAAATGGCAGCTGCCGGCTGGAGACTCAGTCCAGGACAGTTTGTACTCTAGTGTCCAACAAATCGCTTCCATTTACTTACAGTGCCGTCTGTCCTACCCAAAATGGCCACCGCCAGCAGGAGCCCCAGTAAAGTTTGTTCTCTAGTGTCTGGAAAATCTCCTTCATTTACTTGGAGTACATTCTGTCCTACCCAAAATGGCTGTCACCTGCCAGAGCCTAGTTAAGTTCAGATTGCCCTCTAGTGTATGGGAGGTAACCTAGGGGATGGTGGGAGAGGACGGCTGTGTATGAGAGGGAGATAATGAAGGAGCTGAATAGATATATTAGAGGAATCAGAAATTATATAATGAGGGGGGAGACATTTCAGTGTTTGGGGAGAGAGGGATCTGATGAGCCCTCCGAGAAGGAGATTATACAGGATGGCGGAGATACAGGTGGGATGGAGGAGAGAACAGAGTGAGGTCTAGCTGCTGATAAGGCAGGCTCCATTGAACAGGCACCAGTAAGTAAGGGCCTGTGCTGCTGAGATGGCAAGTGGTGTAGTTTTTGCCACTTTGCCAGTATTGTATTTATAATCTGATTGCAAGTGTACATTTACTTCTTCATATAAAGTATTAGGTTAAATCATGATCTATAGTATACTACATACATAACATGTAGTTGTACTATGGATCATGATTTAACCTAATCCTGTTAGCAGGGGAATAGGTAATAATTGAAAAACTCTATTGCTGTAGTGTACTCTATATGTAGTGCATGTACAGTACTAGCAGAGTATAATTGTAAATGTATTGTACTACAGAGTACATATAGAGTACACACTGCTAATACAGTGCAGACAATACATTTACAATTATACTCTACTAGCATGAATGGATTAAATGATCTGTATGTAGCCCTGTACTATGGATCATTTAACCCATTCATGTTAGCAGAGGATAATTGTAAATGTATTGTTGCAGGCACTCTATATGTACATGTACTATATACTACATATAGAATGCACTGCAACAATAGATTTGCAATTCTCCCCTGCTAACATGAATAGGTTAAATCATGTTCCATAGTATATTACATGTAGTTGTACTATGGATCATTTAAAGTCACCTGTCCCTTTAAGAAAAAGTATCGGTAATTGGTATCGGCAAGTACATGAGGGGATGTACTTGTACTTGTACTTGGGCCTGAAAAAGTGGCATCGGGACATCCCTATATGTAACTATGCCCCGTAGAAGCACAGGGAAACACAATGCTCACCTACAATGTGTAAACTGCTAACTTTGCCACTTTGTCACATAGGCACAATAAATAATAGTGCATATCCCAAATCTCCTTTTATGTGGAAGATACAGGATGTACCCACCACAATTATCTAAGATCAAAACAGACCTCAGTAGTTGGATATCCCCCCCTCTTGGTTTGGAAGGATGAATGTAATTAACCACCTTCCGTCCATGGCCGTTTGTGAACGGCCGGAGTAATTCAAATTTATTTTCCAAAGATATATATTTGAAAATATATTTTTGAGATTTTTTAACATTTAAAAAAGACATTTCAACATATATTTTGAAATGTATTTGGGAATGCATTCCAGAAATGTAATTAAAATGTATTTTCCAAAGACATATATTTGAAAATATATTTTGAAAATATATTTTTGAGATTTATTAACATGTAAAAACAGACATTTCAGCATATATTTTTTAATGTATTTGGAAATGCATTCCAAAAATGAAAATAAAATGTATTCTCCAAAGATACATATTTGATAGGGATAGGGATAGGGATCTCCTGGGATAGATGTCCCAGATATTTTACCTGGGCCATTGGATTAGAGTATAGGACCCGTAACCATACTAGAAAGGATTCTCCAAAACCCCATTTATGGAGGACATATTGTAGGTATTCCCAAGAGATAGAGTCGAATACCCTCTGTAGATCTAGTGATAACAGCAAACCCGGAATGTTACGGGACTGGAGGACATGGATCAGGTGGATTATTTTGAAGGCAGAGTTATCAAAGGGCACGGTCCCATTCTGGCCTGGGTCTTGGGCCTTTTTGGTTTTGTCCATGGTGGGGAAAATCACTAGGTTGGAATCTCCGGCTAAAAATAAAAGTCCTTTGGCATGATGTGCCACTGTTTGAAATAAGTGGGATAGAAAACGGAGTTGATGGGCATTGGGGGTATAGTAGTTGACAAAAGTCACCTCTACATCAAATAGGGTGCCAACCAGGATGACGTAGCGGCCCGTGGGGTCCGCTATTTCGGTGTGGCATATAAAGGGCAGAGACCGTCTGAATGCTATCAGAACCCCCCTCTTCTTTTCAGTAAAGTTAGCGCAGTGAAAGTAGTGGGAAGTGTTTATGGAGATAACGTGGACAGGAGGACTTTGAAAATCTCGTTTCCTGCAGGCATACAACATCTGTATGACATGAGGAATAATACGAAAATGCTTTATGACGTTTAGATGGCGAATTGAACCCCTGGACATTGTGGGATAGAAGTGTAAACTTACTTGCCATTGGTAGGGTGGAGGAGAACTTGCCTCACCTGCAGCAGCCGCACCGCACAGTGGAGTGGAGGGCAGGAGATGGTGTAGTACGGTAATTGTGCCGGAGGAGTCATCACTACAAGGGACCCAGAGAGAGGGCAGGGACAGGTCGGGGAAGGATCTTCAACAGAGGAAAGAATACAGGTTAAGACAGACAAAGACAAAACAATCAAACAAAACAGTTTTAACCGTCCTTGGAGGTCGGCGGAACAAGCCAGGCGAGGGGGATAACCCCTTCCTTTGCCTGTCATCATGGGGGGCGCGAGTCCACCGATCCCCAGGGAAAGCAATCAAACAAGACACCTTAGTAAAGCTAAGATTTTTTAAAGTCACGGGTGGGAATGCTTATAACACTGCTGCAGGTCAGTTGCAGGGCAGGAACGGAGCACGGGCCGCTCAAGTTAGCCACCCACATTCTCAGTCTCTGCACCTGCACCTGTATGCGTGTGGATATAACAGTGGAGTCCTAACGGAGCCCCTAATAAACGGCATATGAACAAACTATCAAACGAATCAACTTAGTGCGGGTAGTGCAACTAACAGTGGGAAATATACCATGGGCTGTATAACGGCAGTCCTTAAACCTGTCCAACAGTGCCAGCTCACCGGCTGACACTTCCAGGAGGTCATCGGTGTCGGCGATCGGACACCCGAGGAATTAAGGGGTTAAACACAAAGCGAAAAGTGAGGCCCTCAGGCCGGATCAAAAAGGGGTGGGCTGTCCCCCCTCGTTTTCTGTGACGTGGCTCTCGTCTTCTGCTTCTTTTCCCAGATCGGAGTTGGCAGGGCTGGGCGCTGGCTATTCCCCGATGGGGTAGAGGTCATCTGGGAGGCTGATAGAAGGGATAGGCTGACCAGAATCTTGCGAAGTTCATCCGGAGTGGTTGCAGAAAACGGTCCATCTTTGTGGCTAAACATCACTTTAAAGGGGAATCCCCACCTGTACAGAATGTTATTCTCTCTGAGGATGGCAAGGAACTGCTTCATATCCCTGCGTTTTTGAATGGTAGTTGGGGACAGGTCCACAAAGATTTGATATGGGTGACCCTGGAACTGTAGGTCTCGGCGATCACGGGTGGCATGCAGGATGGCTTCCTTCGTTTTGTAGTATGTGAATTTAATAATGATGTCTCTCGGTGGGCCATCACAGCGTTTTTGAGGCCCTGTGTATGCGGTCAAATTCAAGGCGTTCTATCGGTATTGACGGATGCCAGGGAGGTTAAAAAAACTTTAACACTTTTTTATTTTATTATTTTTTACCTTTGCTTTTAATTTGATTATTGTTTAGTTTTTTTTAAGTTTTTTTTTATTCACTTAACTTTATTGCTATCATACAGAGGCTAACAAGCCCCTATATGATAGTGTTTGGAGTTGACAGGTTCTTTTTATAGAACCTGCCCTCCAACACAGAACATCGAGATCATTACGGAGCTCAATCTTCTCTACAGTTTGCGACAGCTGAGTAGGTGGCGCTGTGAGCAAAGCACTTCCTTCTCAATGATCACAGAGAGCAGAAAGGAGAACAGACATTTCTGCTCTGCCCGCCTCCATCCTGAAATGTTTGCCGTGCTCCCGGGTCCCCCAGACGAGCGTGGACCTCGAAAAAACGCGGTGGGGGGATAGCGTTGGCTGCTGCTTGCTAAACATTTAGCCCTGCTAGCCCATAGCAGGGCTAAATGTAGAAGAAAACAACCTGATGTTGGATGGTGGAAATTCCACCCCCTTGCTCCTGAGACCCTGCACAGCCCAC
The DNA here is from genome assembly GCF_000935625.1 of Nanorana parkeri. Taxonomy (NCBI): domain Eukaryota; kingdom Metazoa; phylum Chordata; class Amphibia; order Anura; family Dicroglossidae; genus Nanorana; species Nanorana parkeri. Next base: position 68,362 of record NW_017308664.1, read on the forward strand.
TAAGATCCCACAGAGCCCTCCAGAGACCTAGCCTCCTGGGATACCAGGCAGGCACCCCGGCGCAACTACTAGTGGTGCAACATTTGCAGCAGGGACTGGTCCCTGGTGCTCCATTACTGTCCTAAAATCATTAGTCTGCATTGTTTAAAAAAAAAAAAAGTATTAGTAATTGGCATTGTAATGTATCTGTACTCGTACTTGGTCTGGAACAAATGGTATCGGTGCATCCCTAATTGTTCGTTTACTTTACTCTTGCATCTGTTACAGGGCTTTTGGTTCACAAGGAACATCTAATAAGTTTAATATTTTCCATTTACTTTTTAAAGCTGCAACTTTTGAAAAGTTTCCCGGGACTTCAAAAGGTGTCATAAGCGATGCTGTGAACAGCAACAGGAAAATTGCAGAATTAAAATATCGCCTGAAGGAAACAGTCAAGCAGATTCACAGAAATACGTTTTATAATGCAATTACGTTTCAAAAATGTTGACCTTCTGAGTGTTGTACAAGTGTTTTTCTATTGTATTCTACTGTATTTTTTACATGATAATAAGATAATAAAATATTTGTGCACTGTACTGTTTTTTTCTTCATCCAGAAAATGTTTTGGAATTGAATACTATAAATTTTTTAACGTAGTGGACTATATTGGAAATGCATTGGAAATATATTTTTAAAACTATCAGAAATAGTTGATGATTTTATAGGCCTATGATATATAAAATACATTAGAAATGCTTTTCAGAATATAATAGTAAAGTGGTTTTTTTTTATTTCTCCGGCACATATTTTGCATTCAAAGTACATTTAACATAATATTCCAGAACATATTCACAGCATATTTCACAATGCATTCCAAAATACATTTTGAAATATATTTATGGCCACAGTAATATATTACTAAATGCATTTATAAATGCATGTAATATATATTCTAGAATATATTCACAGCATATTTCACAATATATTCCAAGATACATTTTGAAATATATTTCAGCATGTATTGAATAATATTTAAAATAATATTAAAATCTATTTTTCTTCCAAATCCCGATGTATACCGGCTTTTTTTTTTTTTAACTGTCAGCAATAGAAACATAATGTTTCTATTGCTGAAAACAATGTTGCAGTTTTCAGATCGTTGTTGGAACGATCAGAAAACCTTTAGTGACAGCTGATCCTGAAATGCTGCAGGATCAGTGTCACTAAGGTTATTATTGCTGTTCTTTAAGGAGAACTATGAGGTGAGTGCTTTTCACTCACCCTCATAGTTTTCTAGCCGACCTGTGACAATGAAACTGTCACAGGTCGGCTCAGTAGATAGGGAAGTGAGCAAACACATACGGGCGTTCGCTCACTTCTCGATCCTGTCACGGTAGAGAGCCATGACGGGGAGGGACTGGATTCCCCCCTCCCCGCTCCGATCCTCCAATGCTGACTGACGGAACGGACGGGGGAGGGGGCGGGTACAGTTGGCTCTGCCTCTAGGTAGGCAGAGCCAGCTGTCACTCACGCAGCTGGGCGGATCCAGACATAATTGTCGGGATCCGTTTCAGCTGCGGCGTCTCAGTATATCGCGAGCTGTAGCTTGTGGTATACTGAGCTTAGGGTGATGGGAGGACGCTAGTTTGTGTCCTCCCGTTGCCCTTAGGAGAACTATGGTGAAAAGCCCTAACCCCATAGTTCTCCTTTAAGTTTGAAGCAGCCTAATAATAACCAAAAATTAATTGATTAATGTATCAAGCAGTAATAGTGAGATTAATTCACAATGACTGCTTGATATAATACAATAAATAAAATAAAAATGTACAAAGTTTAAAAAAATAGTGAAAAGTTTAAAAAAATAAAGTGTAAAAAAATAAATGTAACATATAAAAATGATATATTTAAATGTATTTTTATACTATTATTTATATAAAAAATTAACCCCTTACAATGAAAATCTGCAGCTGAGCTGCAGATTTGTTTTTCACCCTAAGGGGTTAATTTTTTTTAACCCCCTCATGACAGTGATGTGACACTCAGTGAGAGTGACATTGTATGCCAGCTGACCACTTTTAGCGTTAGCTTTTAGAGAAAAAAGATCGAAATGTTAGGTTTTAGTTTTAGGCCGAGTAGTACAGAAAAATTTATAAAATCCTAGGGATGTGAGGTTTTCCCAAATAAAGGACAAATAAATGAATGTATTTATTGCATTTCTTTTAGCTGTGCTGTTTTTGTAAAAATTACTACAAATCAAAACTGGGGGAAAAGTGTTTTCTTTACGTTTTTTCCACTTTTTTATATTTTATTTGTAAGGCGTTAGGTACACATATGTGAAATAAATATATAGCCCTATCTGTCCTCTAAAAAACAATACAGTGGGGCAAAAAAGTATTTAGTCAACCACCAATTGTGCAAGTTCTCCCACTTAAAAAGATGAGAGAGGCCTGTAATTGGCATCATAGGTAGACCTCAACTATGAGAGACAAAATGAGAAAACAAATCCAGACAAATCACATTGGCTGATTTGGAACAAATTTATTTGCAAATTATGGTGGAAAATAAGTATTTGGTCAATATCAAAAGGTCATCTCAATACTTTGTTATATATCCTTTGTTGGCAATGACAGAGGTCAAACGTGTGCTGTACGTCTTCACAAGGTTGGCACACACTGTTGCTGGTATGTTGGGCCATTCCTCCATGCAGATCTCCTCTAGAGCAGTGATGTTTTGAGGCTGTCGTTGGGCAACATGGACTTTCAACTCCCTCCAAACGTTTTCTATGTGGTATCCTACCCCAGTATTAGTACTATACTACTAAATTTGCCTTATCTATACCTTCTTTTTTAACGATAGGGAACTTTATAACTTATTGCCTTTGTTGGCGACACTCTAGTACTACTGTCATATTTAACTGTGCCTGTTAAATTTGTTTCAAAGTTTTTATTGTTTTTTTGGTTTTCCATTTTTATACAGAAATAATTTGTTAGTCAAATATCATGGGCCAATTAAGACCTTATAGTTAGCCTCTAGTAGGGAGACGTTAAGCAGTCCCTTAGTCAATCTCGTGATGCACTGTTTTCATTCCTCCATAGAGAGTGTTACCCCTAAGTCAGCTTCCCATGTAGCCATGTAGGCCAATTTACTGAATGGGCCTAGTTGTGCAGCATAGATTAGGGAAATCCCTCCCTCCTGACCAATCCCTCCTGAACACCACTGTTCATATTGTGTTTTCAGAGGAAAGCCCATTTTAGGAATCTGTATCGACTGTAAATTATGTTGTATTTGTCTAAATCTAAACGTTTCCGATAGTGGCATTTGGAGAGTATTTAGACAATAAGAGATAGAAATTGGTTTATGAAACTTAACAAAGTCTCCGATTCTATAAAGGCCTTTGTCAATCCACCATTGGAAAGCTTTAGGCTGCAGTCCTGGTACAAAATTTGGGTTGTTGAACAGTGGTGCAAGGGAGGTGTGGGTGGAGGTTATGCCTTCTTTGGCACGTAGCTGATCCCAGAGGACCATAGAATGCGACAAAGTGGGAGCCAATATCTTTGGCCTTTGCTTAAAGGTCATCCATTTTAGGACTTCGATAGAAATATCCTTAAGCGAGGTAGTTTCTATCTTAGCCCAATCCGGGATAACTGCCCCCCAATAGATAGAGGAGAGTTGTGACAGCTGTGCAGCCCGATAATAAAACAGCAAATTGAGCACCCCTAGACCCCCTTGAAGTCTAGATTTGAAAAGAGTTCCAAAAGTGCCATAATGTTAGGCAATGACACAAGAGGAGAGGTCACAAATAATAGCATATCATCTGCGAACAGAGCGCATTTGTGTTCTTCAGACTGGCATTTAATTATTTTAATGTCTAAGCTACCTCGTAACAGCATAGCCAGAGGTTCAATTGCGAGAGCGAATAAAAGTGGCGATAGGGGGCATCCCTGTCTTGTGCCTCTGCAGATTAGAATGGGATCTGACATATAGCCCTTGAAGCGTACCTGTGCTGAGGGTGAAGAGTACAATACTTGGATTACATGTAGAAAATAGGGTCCAACGCCCCATGTCTTGAGCAACTGCAACAGATATTCCCAAGAGACCGAGTCGAATGCTTTTTGCAAATCTATAGATAACAACATCCCTTTTTGAGGAGGACCGCCCTCCCAACAATGATTAAGTAATGAGATGAGGTCGATAGCCCTCCTGACCTGGTCCGGGCCCTGCCTTCCCAAAATGAAGCCTACTTGTTCCTGATGTATATAAGTACCTAGAAATGTATTCAATCTATTAGCATAAATTTTAGATAAAAATGTGATGTCATTATTGATCAATGAGATCGGTCTGTAGTTAGAGACTTCGCCTGGGTCTTTGTGGGGCTTGGGGATAACACTAATAAAGGCTCTGTTAAGGTCCAGGTCAAGAGAGGCTCCTAGAGGTGCATTAAAAAAAGCTTCCATATGTGGTGCCAGTATCTCGACATATTTTTTGTAATATGTAGCGGGTAAGCCATCTGGACCTAGAGCTGAATCAGATTTTGCCATTTTGATTACTGTGTTAATTTCTTGCAAGGAGATCAGGGCTTCCAAAATTTGCTTATGTTTAAGTTGTAAAGGCGGAAACGAAAGGTCACTAAGGAATTTGATCATCTGATCTCCGGAAGTTAGTGATTGTGCTTCATATAATAGAAAGTAACAATTGTGGAATTCCTGGAGTATTCTTTTTGGGTTCTGAGTATAATTGCCGTTTTTACATCTGATTTTGGGCAATGGAAGATTGTGTGGTCTGGGGGAGAGTTTAGAGGCCAATAGTGAGCCTATTCTGTCTTTGTGTATATAAAGTTTATTGGCAGACCAGTGAAGGCTTTTTTTCTGCTTTTGTGGTCAGAAGCAGATTCAGCTCAGTTCGTACTCCTTCGATGTTGCGAAGAAGTGAGGGACAAGGAGATTGTTTGTGTTCATCAATATGTCCTTTAAGTAAAATATACCGACCTTCCGGATCACTAATCTCCAAAGAAGAGAGAAAAGAAACCTTTTTTGAAAAACATATAGCTACCCCCTTCGTTTTATCAGTCACATTTGCCAAATAGAAGTTAGGATAGTATTTGTGGACTAAAGATGGGGTGTAGGTACCTTGAAAATGTTTCTCTTGTAAAAATAATACATCAATATGATGCTAGTGGTAATTTTGGAAGGCCTTCCGTCTCTTAATTGGAGAATTCAGACCCTGAGTATTGTGTGAAGCAAAAATCAATGGTTTACCCGCCACAGTCGAAGTCATAGGGAGTCTAGGTACCAACTATAGCTCAGGCTGCACAGTCTGCCCCAGGCCTCTGATTGTTGGATCGATGTCTGGGACATTCTGGAATCTGCTATAAGGGAAGAAAAGAATAAAAGAGGCAAAGGAAGTAAGGATTTTAAGAGAAAGTAAAAGTAAAAAAAACAAATGACAAGTCAGGGGAAGAAATCCCCCCTCCATGTCTGCAAAAAACGATCAACCTTGGTTGATCTAAAGTTTGGTCTAGGCCACGGGAGAATAATAAGCGGAACGGAAAAGCCCACCTATAGTAGTATATAATACTCCTTGTTTTTTGAGGGCCGTTAGCAGGGGTTTCAGGGAACGTCTTTTTTGCATAGTCATTGGCAAAACATCTGCGTAGATCTGTACTCTGTGGCCCATCAATAACAATTCTGTTGCAACTCTCGCCTTCTGCATAACTAATTATTTTATGTGGTAAAAATGCGTTTTGACAATAATATCTCTGGAGGAGCCCTCAAAGCGCATAGCTGTTAGTGCGCAATGTACTCTGTCCAGTTCCAAATGAGTATTTGTAGCGTCAGGCAATAGATCTTTGATGAAGGATTGGACAGCAAGCTCCAGATCTACAATAGATTCTGGGGCCCTTCTAATCCTGAAGTTATAGCGCCGGGATCTCTTTTCAAGATCATCAATTTTTAATAGCGCATAATCCAGTTGCCTTTGCATGTCTAGGATGCAGGAGGTATTTTGATTGGTGCGATCTATCGTTACATCTAACTTATTCGCAATTGATTGAATGCGCGTGCCCAAATCTCTCAAATCTCCTCTGATGTCTGTGGTAATTTTCTTTGCCATAGAGGATAACCCACAGTCAAGCATATTAGAAAATTTACTGATTAAATCAGACTCTTGTGGGGAGTTTGCATTATCCTGCTCATCACTCTCATGTTGTTCAATACTGGAGGGATCATATAGGGGGAGCCTCATACCTGCCATCGTGTGTTCCAGCAGGGACAGTGTGGATGCTGGCGACCTTTGATCTGGAGAATCCCCTTCTGCTGGAGCTGTAGATGAGAGGGTTAAGTCTGCCTCTCTAGCTTCCTCCTGCACCATGGACGTGTCTCCTTGATCCACCGACATCTTAAGATCTGCCGGAAGCAACAGCTGCTGGCTCTGACTTTTCTTTGACCTGCTTTTGGATCCCTTCTGTTTACCTCCCATTCCAGGGTGGCTGGAGTTAGAGGTACCAGGAGCCGGGAGCCGTGAGACTTGATTCCTGTCTACGTTATGGTGTTGTTGCTGGTGGTGTGCCTGTTAAATTTGTTAGATATACAAATTGTCTAAAATGGAATGTGAAAACTGCCAAATTGTTATTGCACACTTCTAATAAACATAATTTGAAAGAAAAAAAATAGCAAATTTACAAAAGCTAAACTATTCAGCTGCCCTTTGGATGAGTCAGGGGCTGCACTTGAGGTCCTCTATATTTACCAAGTTAGTAGTTGGTGGTAAAAATTAACAGAGAATTGTAATACTAATTTTTACCGCTTTTTTAGTGCATCAATATAACTTTGCCATTGTCAGACATGGTTAAAGCAGGTGTCATGATGCATGTAGACATTATATCATTGCTGATGCCTTACATCATGACTTTGCCCAATCATGGCTCTATCTGAGTACTGAGCCCTGATTGGGCAAAGTCTTGCACCTGACCTGTGGTCAGGTGCAAGCCTTAAACCAATTAGAGCTTCAGAGGGCACATTGCCTCGTGGGATGTCGCGCATCACTAATCTGAACTGCTTGCCATCTTTCAGTTGATTGGATGCGGTTCTTGTTGACTTGCAGTGTTCTGTTTAGTGCCTGGGCCCATAAGGTGTACTTAATTTTTCACACATGACTCTTTATTTTGGCTTTATGTTTGTAAAATAAATAATGACATGGTGCAATATGTCATGTGTTGTTGTTCATCTGAGGTTGTATTTACTTAATCTTAAGACCTGCTAAGGACCAGAGGATTTTTATTATTTCCAGATACTTGAAACCATAGAATTCAAATAGGGTGTACTTTCTTTTTCACAGGACTGTATATCCCCATGCTATATTTCAGTATGATTAAAATTAAATCACCCATGACCTACTTATCTACTATCATCCACCCTTCCCTCTTGAACAGCTGTGCAAACATCCATGAATTTAGGGGTGGGCAACTACACCCCTCAAACTGTGCTTTAACTATAAATCCCACTATGTCTCTGCCTCATGTGACTGGTAATTCCACAACAGCTGGAGAGCTGGAGTTTCTCACCCCTTTATGAATCTATATCTCATTTATTTCCATTTTCATGCATTCTGACTTTCTATTTAACATATTCCCGCCTTAACTATAAACAGTAGAGGTGCACTGAAATGAAATTTTCAAGGCCGAAACGAAACCGCAAATAAAAAAAATGTCAGTTCGAAACCAAAAATGTTTTTTTTCTTCTAACGTTTTCAAATTCTTTAAAATATTTTAGTTTTATTTTTATTTTTACTTTTCTGTCGGAGGCTTTGGGGAAATATTAGGGGTCTAAACAGACCCTTGATATTATCCTTTTAAAACAGAAATAGAGATTGAGGACACAGAGCCCTCAATCTCTTTTGCTGCAGCCCCTGTTATAAATGAACAGGAAGCCTCTATACTGAGTGTTCCTATTCATTCATAACTTGTGGAGATAGTATGTTTACTATCTCCACAATTATGAATGAACAGGAAGTGGGGACACCGTAAACATACTATGTCCTCAATTATTTACAAACAGCGAACACTGAACACTGAGTGCTTGTACCCACACTCCATCCTGGATCGGCTGTCATAGGAGGCTGAGCGAGGGATGCGAGGAGGAGAGCTTGATCTCCTCTGACAGGTGACTCCTCCCCTGCACTGCCGGCCCGACCTCCGGACAGCTGTCACCGCTTACACACTGCTCTCCATCTGGCCGCTTACACCGCTCAGCCTCCTGTGACAGTTTTTCTCCTCCCCTCTGGGACACAGAGCAGCCCCCAGTGGGTAGGAGAGAGAGCAGGGATGCACCACTATTTTGGCCGAAAGTGCCATTTTCGGCCGATATGTTTCAGCAGACGAAATGTCGGTGCATCCCTAATAAATAGCTATCTACCCCCATCTGTTACTTCTTTCTTGCATTTTGCGCATCATTGATTTCTACTGTAATGGTGGTAACAAATTACAAAGTCAACTGAATCTGCTGCTTAATGTCATGTGATCTTTCTTTCACAGCACCATCTTAAACAGCACCATCTTGTTTTGGCATTTGGCTGAACCCAAGGCATAATTCTCATTAAAAGGAAGTTCAACTTTGTTTTGCCCTTCCTGTATTTTCAGCCATACTTGTGGTACAATGATGAAATCCCAGTAGAACTTTTGGACTTCCTAACACTATATGCAGTGACCTATGTTTTTCTGCACTAGAACAACGAAGGTCGCTACCAGGGCACATAGAAAACAATTATTTTCTTCATGCCATGTTCACACTGCAAGGCTGAGGTGGGTTGCAGTGCGTTGCAGAAAAATGCAGACATGCTGGATTTTACCGTAATTTAACAGTGGTCACCTGAAGTAATCGTTGGTTACAGGAACGCAACTCAGCTGCAGCAAATTAAGTAATAAGTGTAATTTTGCTGAAAAAATATGTAAGAAAGAAAATGTAAACAGTGTGATGTGCTGAAACAGCGTAAAGTACACCTGCCCATACACCCAGGAAAGTGCTGCGTGCTAGTGTAAACAGGGCCTTTATGTTTTTACACATATATGTAGACAGACTGCATAGTGATGAAAATTTGCTTTTTTCATGTCTTAATGCTTTACCATAATTTTAAACTGCCCTGTACTGAGGGCACGCTGGAGACTTAACACACATACACATAGATGAACTCGATGGACCTGTGTCTTTATTCAACCTTAACATCTATGTAACTATGTAAATGACAAACTACTGGCCACCTTAATTGAAAAAAAACTACTTTTTTATTTTATGGTGACAGTAAGTATAAATAAATGTATACAGTAAATACCAAATTACAATACAAATGTATAAATAGTAGGCAATGTATATATTTGTGTTACAATAAATCAAAGTTAAAAGATTGGTGATTTGGTTGGTTGGTTTTGTTGGTTATTTTTCAGAAGTTGGAGGACACGGGACTTTAACTGATTAACCATTAACGGTAAACCCAGGCAACCTGCCATAGAGAAGTGAAACTCTGTTTACAAAGATTCACTTCTGTTTCAGCCCTAACGAAGAAGCAAAAATATATACAGTATGTGTTTTACTAACATCTATAGTACTACGATTTATGTCTTCTCTTTGCCTATACAAGCAAATGCAATAGCTTTTAGATATAAGGGTGTTATTAAAATACACTTTATGCTGCCCCCCTCCTCTGTTGTCTGTTCAAATCTTTTACATTTTACAAATACTTGTTGTACAGTATGCTTTAAAGGAAACCTGTAACCCTGCCAGTTCAAAGTGAGCATATGAAGGAAATGTACATTCTGTAAGCAGAAGTTACAACTACTGAAAGACGCATGTCAAATAGGTGAGTAGATCCATATATTTAACAGCTCTATTCACCTGGATATATGCGAATCTTAGTTTTTCCATATGCTAATCTTAGTTTTTCCTGTAAAAGCTGAGCTTGTCATTAACATTGTCCATTACCATTTCTGGAGCTTCCCTGTGTCACGGTCTGGGAATCTGGGCATGGGGAATGTGAGCTTTGGGTTTTGTGGAGCTGCCTGGGACTGGAATGGGCAAGAATCAGGCCTGGGACATCGGTCATAGAGAGTGTAAAGACACTTGTAGGGGCAAGGTGACTGCATGTTATGCTAGAGGATGCAGAATCTAAAGAGCACCAGATCTTCTCCAGAGCTCCTGATGGCATGGATGTTGCACGGCAGGACTAGGGTTGCCACCTGTCCAGGATTCACCCGGACAGTCCGGGTTTTGAATACTGTGTCCAGGTTTCATGGCAGCAGAAACCCGGACACATGATGTCAGGCAGACGGGCAATCAAAATTAAGATAGGAGCTGCTGGCCCCCCACTGAAAACAGTCTCAACTGTGATATTTACATATGAATGGGCGGCACTATTTACATATGAATAAGCAATGACTTGTTCTCCGCAAAAAATGTCTGCACGTCGCTAAAGTGTTCGGGTTTCGCTAGAAGAAAAGGTGGCAACCCTAGGCAGGACAGCTCCCAGGTTGCGGCCCTCTAACACACCCATGCAGACACAGTGACAGGATAAACTGGTAAATAGCAGTACAGGCATAACTGGTACAAAAATACACAGGGAAGACACTCATTCTACCCAAGGAACATGAGACTTATGCACGGTAGGATACAGTGGAAGATACACATAGGGTGCGTACACAGAGGTTAAGGATTCTATAGCAGAAACACAGAGAGAGCACACAGGGAGAGCGTGCATTGCCAAAGGTGCAGGAAACACAGGGAGGTCCATGCAGAAGATGTGCGTACACAGAAATCAGGATACAGTGGCAGGAACACACAGAGAACACACAGGTAGCATGTGTTACAGAAGGTGCAGGGCAAAGTGGCAGATACACATGAGGTTGAGCATACAGAGACATGCACATGAGGAAAGTTCAAGGGACAAAGGAGGTGGTTTACAGGGAGTCTGATAGCAGAGTACAATAGTGCAAAAGCACAATACTACAGCACTGTGGAACACAACACAGGCTGAGACTCAGAGGGAGCAGGGTAAAAGGGAAAGTAGACACACAGGAGTTGATTTGCTTAAAAGAGAACTATGGGGTAAGTGTTTTTCCCCATAGTTCTCTTTAGGCTCACGGGAGGACATATACTAATCTCCTCTCGTGACCCAAAACTAAGTGTATCGCGGGCTGTTGCCCGCGATATACTGAGAGCACTGCAGCCTGGACGGATCCCGACAATACTGTCAAGATACACCCAGCTGCGTGAGTGACAGCTGGCTCTGCCTATATAGAGGCAGAGCCAGCTGCGCCTGCCCCCTCCCCCATTCGTTCCTCCACTGAGCGCTGGAGGATCGGAGAGGTAGGTGGGGAATCCCTGCGGGAGCGGTGCCTGAGTCACCGCTCACTGCAGGTAGACAATCGGGAATCGAGTGGATCGGTGCATGTTTCTGCTCAGTTCCCGATCGATAGAGACGAAATGTGACAGCTTCTTTGTCACAGGTCGGCTCTATGAGGATGAGTGGAATTCACTCACCTAATAATTCTACTTTAAGGCAAGTAGGCTGTTCAATTTGCAAGGGAATATGCACTTATCAGAGGAAGGTTGCCCTTAGTTTAGTGAATGAAGGGAAGCTCTGCTGACTTCCATCACCCAATTTTATTTTTTTTTACTTTCCTTCCACATGATTGGGTATTCTTAACAAAGTGAAGTTTCACCACATTCACTAAACTAAGGAAAACTTCCTCCACAAAGTGCAAATTCCCTTTGAAAGTGAACAGCATATTTGCTACAGAGCGAAGTGAAGGAACACCAAAGCAGATAGCAATCAGGCTGTTCAGGCTACTCACACCACCTCCACGGAGGTACAATAGGAAATCAGGGGAACACCAGAAACCCAAGGGTTAATTGCAGGACCACTGGAGGGTCCAACAGCAGTAAACTGACTCGTTGCTCAAACACTGAGCAACAGATGAGCTAACCCTAAATAGGGAAGGAGAAGGGCAGATTACCTCCAATGACAGCCAAGTACAGAGGGGGAAATCTGACATGGAAACAAAGCAAAATGGAAAATCTGACACGGATACTCGGACAATCTGACACCCTATTGATTAAAAGGGAAGCAGATGGGAGAACTAAGCTCAGATTTTACAGAAAATGTAAAGATTTGCATATACCTTCAGCTGTCAATGTATGTGAATCACCTGATTGTTCTGACATGCAGTTTTTGCTAAAGGAAATCTCTTTATATGTATTTTGAATTGCCCAGCTTTGTGATATATTTCTTTGGTTCTTGCACAAAAAAGTTGTTGACTGTGAGGGGGCAATATTGCTATGTACCTACAGGGTGACTGCTAAGCTGCTGCTGAATTTTTGTCCATTAAAGGAGAACTATGGGGTTAAGGCTTTTCCCCATAGTTCTCCTTAGGGTAACGGGAGGACACAAACTAGCGTCCTCCCGTCACCCTAGGCTCAGTATACCGTGAGCTGTAGCTCGCGGTATACTGAGACGCCGCAGCTGAAGCGGATCCCGACAATTGTGCCAGGATCTGCCCAGCTGCGTGACTGACAGCTGGCTCTGCCTATCTAGAGGCAGAGCCAGCTGTACCCGCCCCCTCCCCGTCCGTTCCGCCAGTCAGCGCTGGCGCATCGGAGCGGGGAGGGGGGAATCCAGCCCCTCCCCTGTCACGGCAGAGAGCCATGGCAGGATCGAGAGGTGAGCAAACGCCGGTATGTGTTCGCTCACCTCCCGATCTACTGAGCCGACCTGTGACAGTTTCATTGTCACAGGTTGGCTAGAACTATGAGATGAGTGAAAATCACTCATCTCATAGTTCTCCTTTAAGAACCTTTAAAGTGGGGGGTGGCTGAAGACAATTCAGGGCCAAAAGGTCAGTGTAGTTTACTAGGATGTTTAAACTGTGATATAAATTTAATCTACTAAATGAATCCTAATCAGCCACTTACTAATTATTCTCCCCAAACCATGGGGAGGAGCTGTGAATCGCACATGGCCACATCACACTGAATAGTAGCCATGGTCAAATAGTTACAACATTTTCTGTATACCTTGTACACAAATGCCTCAAAATATGGAACACAACTTTGTTTTGTTCCTAAAAGCTGTACCTATGTGCTGTTAGTTAACAGTATTTTGAGTATGCCATTATTGCATATTAGTTAGCTTTTGTATTTCAATGATATTGTGAGTTACTATTGTATTACGGTCATTTACAGGCACTCTCACGGCTGCGTGCATTGACTTACAGTGTGTCTCTCCTCCTCTCCCCACTGATGATCTCCACTGTGCATGCACACATCTCCTGCCCAGCCGCTTGAGAAGCTACAGTTCTACAGCCGAGAGCGAGCAGCGGAGACAATGGTACGTTTTTAGCTATTTGGTAACTTTTTAAAAAATTTATTTGCATATATCTACTGCTCGCTAGCAGTAGATATATATTTTTTAAAAATGATACTTTAATGTCACTTTAATTATACCCTGATGTTTACGGGGAAATGTACATACAGCAAAAGAAAAGTATTTTCTTTTTCTATATTCCAATTTTGAAATACAAAATTGGAATTTCTCTTCAGAAGCTTCTCTGCACCTTGCACTGCAGCTCTATAAACGTGCTGTCACCTACTATTTCTCCAGATTGTCATGGACAGGGCATCACTAGGACTCAGCTTTATGGGCATTCACCTGCATTCTAGAGAGATCTATGACACAGCCTCTTACTCTCCAGGTCTCCTCTAAACTGCGCCACACCATGACACACATGTTGACATGCTCTCTCTTGAATCGGGTATCCAACATTTGCAGTTAGGACAGGCCAAAAGGTAAACTCATTAAGGGAGAGTAAGGACATCTCTTAACAATTCCATGAGATAAATATAACTTTGCGGGGTCTCCAGTTTTCAGTGACGCAGGGTTCACCCTGAACTCTACCTGTTTGAGGTTTGCTGAATGGGTGAACTAAATGGTCAGATTCAGCCTGTTTTCTATGCAAACCTCTGGCTGCTGCAGCAGGAAATCATTCATTTAGTGGTAGTATTACTACCACTAGAGGGCTCTAGAGGAATAGATAGTGGGCTCACTCCAGTCAAAACAGCTAACGTAATCACTGAGGTTAAAATAGCAGAAACAGTCAATGTAGCAAATAAGTTGTCAGACGTGAATAAAATAAGAAACGAACAACCAACATCAAGGCCAAACAATAAAACTAGTGGGGATCAAGTAGGATATAAACTTTTGTCCCATAAAGTCCACTTTTGGTCACCTGTACTGAGAAGGGATGTCCTTGAACTGGAGAGAGTCCAGCGGAGGGCAACAAAACTAATTAGGGGAATGGAGGACCAGAGCTATGAGACAAGGCTTCTGACCTTAAACATGTTTACGCTGGAATTAAGGAGATTAAGGGGGGATATGATTTTCATGTACAAGATGTTCAATGGTGACAGCAACATTGGCAACAAACTGTTTGAGATTAACTCCATTACAAAGACTAGAGGCCACCACCTAAAGTTGGTGGAGAAAAAATGCCAGCACAATGGGCAAAGAGGGTTCTTCACAGTGAGAGTGGTTAAGGTCTGGAACTCACTGCCATCGGCAGTGATTTCAGCCAAGAGTGTAGAATTGTTCAAGAAACGTTAGGACAATTTCTTGAGGGACCGTAATATCCAGGGATACCAGTATCCCTAAGAATGAGATGATGCGTGGACCTATATGGGTTGGACTTGATGGACGTATGTCTTTATTCAACCCCAAATACTATGTAACTATGTAACTATGTATGGCTCTCAACAAAGAACCTCCGTTTGGTGACACCCTCCAGGAAGTTGGGGAAGCAGTTTGTGGGTCCTTTCCCAATTGAGAAGGTTGTCAACCCTAACACGGTATGGCTCACTCTCCCACCTCGGTTACAAGTGCACCCGACCTTCCATGTGTCCCTCCTCAAGCCTTTCAGGCCTAACCTTTTTCCTTACAGAACTTCTCCACCTTCACCCGCTGTCATAGTTCAGAGTGAGGAACAGTTCGAGATAGAGGAGCTGCTCGATTCCAGGAGAAGGAGGGGGAGACTCCAGTATCTCATTCGATGGAAGGGGTACGGTCCTCAGGATGACTCCTGGAAGGATGAAGGGGAGGTACACGCTGCCCGGCTGAAGAGATTGTTCCCTGACCGGCCCTCACCTTCTAGGGTACCTTGGAGGGGTTCCCCTGGGAGGGGGGTACTGTAACGAGGCAGCGAGTTGCGTTCTATTGTGGAACACAGCGTATTGCGGAAGTGACGACGGTCACGGCTTGCGCTCCAAGGTGGAATGCAACGGCCGTAGGGCCATCACTAGACTCCGCCCCTCACGTCCTCAGACCCAATATATACGGGGAAGGAGCTACACACGGCGTTCCAATAATGGAGTGTGCACCCTGCGAGCTCCTATACCCCAAGAAGGAAATACATTCCTCTGAACTACTGGAGGACCCGGTGACTGCGTCCTCATCCTCTGGAAGCGGCTCCCCCACTTAGGAACTACTAGAGCAGACCTCAAACTGCAAGTATCGGCAGCCATTACTGACTGCCTGGTGGACTGTGTTACTCTGGCATTATTTGTATCTACCATTGTGTGGCTCCTATCAAGCATTCACCAATTATCTAAAGCTGTGTACTAGTGGCCTATGGTGTGGACTACCTTAACTCTAACGGGGGGAACTGGATCAACCGCATGTATATACCTACCTGTAATCCGTTGTGCCAGATTCTCCTAGATCCCTTATATACCTCCAGACCCCAGTTAGGCTTAACATTGAAGTACTCCTCAGTTAATTAGATTATACCGGTGTATGATGTTAGTAATTCCTAACTCTCCGTAACTAAGTCTGAGAGAGACGCATGCTCCCGTCTGTGTGTCACACCGTTGATGTTACACCCCTCCGCAGTTGAGATCCTGATAAGTAGACTAGGGGAGTTACATCTAGAAGCCTCCAATAACTCACCCAGATGTGAGTATAACACCAAGAACTTCCTTTGAATTTCCCTCTACCTGCCTGCTGACCCACACTAGGTTGTTGGCGCTTTTCTACTCCTCCCATTTTGTTTTTTCCAGTAGAAGCGTCGGACACCCCAGTTCGCACATTTGAGAAGCAGCACACCCTGTGGCCCCAACGCCCCCCCCTTTTTTTTCCTCCCCCCCAGCCTCTCGTAGAGCATTCATCTCCTGGACTCTTCCTCAACTTTCACCAGAGGTGGTTAACACCACGCCAGCTTGAGTCGGGAATGGTTGTATGCGACAATGGCATCAACCTTCCCTCCGCCCAACGCCTGGGAAAGTTGATCTAGTGCCATGCTTTGCACAGCTGCTCAATTTGGTGGTAGAGCATTTCTTAACCATTTCTTAACCAGGTACCCAGGGCTGCAAGATCTTGAGGCAGACCAGAAAAGTCTGTAGCCATTTCAGGCAGTCATACCCAGCCAGTATTCGTCTGGCTGAAATTCAACGCAAATTCCACCTGCCCACAAACCGTCTGATTTATGACATGCCCACCAGGTGAAACTCCACTTTGGCAATGCTGCAGCGGCTGCACGAGTACCTGTGTGAGTCTGGCACAAGGACAGGCTCAGGGGACCTTGGCTTTTTTTCCCCCACGTCAGTGGCTGCTGATAAAGGATGCATGCACTGTACTGTCACCATTTGAGGAGGCGATGAGAATGGTGAGCCGGGACAATGCATCCTTGTGTTCCTGCTGGAGTATACTCTGTTGGGAATTATGGATCGAGCACTTGAGGCAGAACAGCGGGAGGAAGAGGAGGATTTCCTTACCTCTCAAGGCCAAAAGTATTACGTGGCTGGGAGGAGGAAGTGCACGATAGTGTCATCCTCAGTGACCCTGAACACTCTGAATCTCATGCCTCCTCCAACTTATGGTGCATGGGCTCCCTTATCCTGCAAAGCTTTAGATTCGTGGTATCAAGGAGAGGTATCATTACTGATTGGCAACCCTTCTTGATCCACGTTACAAGCGAAAAGTTGCAGAGCTCATCCTGCCCTCACAGGGCAGCACAGGATGAAACTTGAGGATGCTTTGAAGAGAAACTTGTGTAACACCTTTCCAGACACTGGTATATTACCAAGTCATGAAATAGGTGCTTCTGAGGCTTTGGTTTGTCAAAGGAAGAGCGCTGGAGAAGTCCTCAGCGCCCAGGGATGTTAAGTTTAGGCACCCATCGGCAGCGTCTGCATCATATGGTGCAGGATTACCTAGGGGCAAGAGCAGACCTGGAGAGCTTTCCAGCATTTAGCCAATATGCCATGGAGCTTCTGGGCTGCCCTGCATCCAGCATGCTTTCCACAAGGACATTCAGTGCTGCTAGAGGTTTTGTGACAGATAAGAGTGCGTTTGTCCACAGACTCCGTTGACTGGCTGACATTAATAAAAATTATTCATTCCTGGATCAGCAGCAGCTATCAATTCCCTGATGCAGATGTCACCGAATAGATCGGGGATCTCTGGAAGCTGCCTAACTTTGTGGGTGATTATTATGCCATCTTAAAGTAATGTTCTCGGTGTAGTGCACCACCAAGGCACAATTTTTCCGACCCCCGCATGTGACAGGTGCATATCATTTGAATTTTTTGCAGCAGGGTCCAATCCTGCACTCTTCAAGAATAACTTTCTAGGTGTCAGGGACCGGAGCACCTCCAGGTGGCGCTGGAACCAGGTCCTGCAGTTTCTGCGCTCACCTGCAGGCAGCCAGGAGCTGTCAGGTACCAGACCACCACTGGGTGGTGCTGGAACCTGCAATTCCGGTGCTCACCTGCGGGTGTCTCCCAGCTGTCGGCAATTGATCTCCATCTGGTGCTGGCCTGGGAGGGTATTTAGCCCCTTCTCACAGTGAGGCTGGTGCCTCAGTATTGTCACCATACCTGTATCCTGTTGCCTGTACCCTATTGCCTTCCTGGACCCTGACCCCTGACTCCTTCCCTTGAGGTCTCCTGATCCGTGGCTCCCATTATCGTATGTGTGTGATTTTGCTGTTTGCTTCTAGTTTGGCTATTTTATGTTACTTGTGGGTGTTGGTGGGGTTGCTTGTGTTTTTATGATTTTGGTGTGTCTAATAAACTATAAGTTCATAAGCATTGTCTGGTGTGGTCACGTATTTGGTCCTCCCGTATAGATGCCTGCATGCGGTGTGGATACAACGGTGCACGGTATCCTGACAGTAGGGTTCTGGTGTGAAGGCACTTGCCGACACTAAAGGCCCAATTTTTTGGTGCACCTGTGTGACAAGTGCATATCATTTGAATATTTTACAGCAGGGTCCAATCCTGCACTTGTCAAGAATAACTTTGTAGGGTTACGGTGTATAGGCACTTGCCGATACTAAAGGCCCTATTTTTTGGTGCACCTGTGTGACAAGTGCATATCATTTGAATATTTTACAGCAGGGTCCAAACCGGCACTCTTCGAAGAATAACTCTGAAGGGTTACGGTGTGAGGGCACGCCAACGGCCCAATTTTAAAGCACCTGTTACTTTGATCAAACGCCCGCAAAAGAGGCACCAGAATTTATCCAAAAAATTTCTAACCTTGTTCCGATTGTCCTAAAATGTGGCCTCTTCATACAGGCTGCCTCCCCAAGCCGTTTTGTAAAAGATAAAATGGGCAATAACTTGCATATAAGCCCTCTTAAAGGGGACAATAGTGGGTGTTCTAAAGTTTGAATTTGAACCGAACTCGGGCCTGTTTGGCCCATCACTAGTAAAGAGGTTCGAGCAGGACTTTGTCAATGTGATGCCCAGGTAAGTAATCCCTTCATCGTTCCAAGAATATGGAAATGTCGCTTCTAAAAAAGATCTAGTCTGAGGGTTCAGATTCAAGTCTAGGATGTAGGACTTACTGGTATGAGACCTTACAGTATGAAATCTTGCTAATGAAATCAAGCAAGGAAGAGACCACAGTCAAGGATTTTTAGGGATTAGTGGACATCAATAAAACATCACCTGTGATTAAGCTAATGGAATGGGATTGATAGTGGAAAGTCTGGCTTGAGATGTCAGGATGAGATCTGACAGCTGTGGCTAGAGTTTCTATAAGTAAATTGAAAATTAAGGTGAACATAGGGCACCCCTGTCTTGTCCCATTGGTTATAGTAAATGGGGTGGACAAGGTGCCAGGTGTAGAAACTTGTGCAGATGGGCAAGAAAACAACGCCATTATAGCAGACAGTATTATATCAGAAAATTCAAATTTCTGCAACACTTGGGACATATAGTGCCAGTGTATCCTGCCGAAGGCCTTCTCTGCATCCAACACCAGAAGCAGAGAAGGCACTCCAGTTTTCTCTACATGAGTGGTGTAAGATGCCCCCCCACCATATAAATCCAGTTTGGTCAGGATGGATAGGAGAGAACTACATCCATCAGCCTAAATGCCAACAGCTTGGCATATATTGTAATGTCACTAATGAGGAGTGAAGTAATAAAGTAATAATTAATGCTTGTAACATCTATTGTGGGAAAGAGGCGGAGGTAGAAGCCTTCTTGAAAAACTCGCAGTAGATGGGGCAAAGGATTTGATCAAACTGTTTATAATACTCGCTAGCGAAGCCATCAGGCCCCAGGGATTTATTGGAAGGCATTGATTTGACTACAAAAGATCATTCATCTATGGTGAATGGAGAGTTAAGGGTCTGGAGTTGTGAGGTAATTAAAATAGGAAGATGTGCAAGAATCGATTAATTTCTTCCTCTCAGTTGGAAGTTAGAGGAATCTTCTTTAAGATTATAAAAGCGTTGATAATATGAGCTAAAACAATCAGCTATATGTTGACGGTGCCAAATTTTGTTGCTCCCAATGGGGTGGAGTAAATAGGGAATTCTAGTCCTTGGTCTTTGTAATTTTACTCTACTAATAAAAAGCCTTCCTGCTTTATTGCCATGCGCATAGAATGTGGCCCTCAAACTAAGTGCATGTTTGTCAAATTGATCCAACAAAGCTATTCTATGGTCATCTCTGAGATTTCGTAGGGAAAGAGCAACAGCTGGGGAAAAGTCTTATTGTTGGTAAGTTGGCAAGTTGGCAAGTTGGCAAATTCGGGAAAGCAGATGTTCTATATGCTTAGACCTCCACCTCTTGGCAACTGCTCCAAGTTTCATCAATACGCCCCTGATATAAGCTTTGTGTGCATTCCATACACAAAATGGATCATCTACAGAAGGTGTATTGAGTGTGAAAAATTCAGCGAAGCGTTCTACAATGAGTTTGACATTTTGAGGTGACTTAAGTAAACTGATGCTGTTACGCCACACAAAAGTCTCAGTAATTTAGAGAAATGTATTTCTGTTGCGTGATTTGAGGTCTACCAAGATTGCAACCCCCCAAAAAACAAGATGTGGCAAGCATATTTTATATACTGTAGATATGGGATGTTGAGTTATGCTCAGATGATCACTGTCCTTACTGCATCTGTCAATGCATACTGCATATCTGCTTTTGCTGAAAGCATGCACTTCACCAGAAGAATCCAATGCAGAAAATGTGTATTGATGTAGAGAGGGTTGTAGTGAAAAACGAATACAGGAAATAGTGCTATCATCTGCAGTCACCTGCCTAGCTCACAAGTGTAGTCAAACAAAATAATATGTGCTTTGGCAGTTAAGCAGTTTACCCATTATATGTATTTCAGCAGTATGTCTAGCTGTTTTCCAGAAGTTCCTCCTTTTAAAAACGTTTTTTGCACTTAAAGTGTTAATGTTCTCTTTAATCTACTTCTACTTTCAGTATTAGTTTGTATCCTGTGTCTTTTGGGGGTTTTCAGAAAAATGTACTAGGCAACCACTTGATCTGGTATCACATGCTGGAATGACTGCGTGGGTTCTTAAATGATTATATATTTTTTGTGCAGTCCAGAGTTGCAGCAGATGATTCTGTAAATATCTACAACAAATATGCAGGTCAATTGTGACTTTTATGTAATTCCTTGGCTTCAAAAAGTGTATGTTCTGACAGGTGAACAGATTTTTCTGTATAGGATCAAACTGCAGAAGAGGTTGATTGCTTTAAATATGATACCACTAAATTCAGGAGTTAAAAATTCAAGTACCTTACCTTTTAACAAAACTGTAGTTTATTTGTGCATCACTCAGCTGTAGATCCTTTAATCATCTCTGAATTGGTTCTGGCACTGTCCTTCTTTCTGAAGGGTGGCCAGGTTTGTTCCTCATAGTCCATGTGTGTGTTGTAAAGTTGCCACTGCTCCAAGATTGCTTCTGTGATGGACTGCAATAAAAATGAATAAACTAAACGTGAGATTGTAGTCCATCACGGTAGCAAGATTGGCATGGTGGCTACTTTACAACATACATAGAGATAAAGGAAACATGTGAGTAGGAGCAATAATCACCTCAAAATGACAGGCAATGTGAGGACTGTAATGGTGGCCATACACTTTACAACCATCGCAAGACCGTAGTCTTGCGATGGTTGTAAAGTAATTAAAAAAACATACGATCTGCCCATCTTGGACAGGCAGATTGTACTTGCGATCATCGCAAGCCCGCCCACCCGAGGGGCGGGCTTCCGATGACCGCAACGCTGAACGGGCAGTGTGCGCGTGCGCACAACGGCCCGTTCGGCATTTGTCTCCCGAGTATGCTAAAAACCAGCCGAAAACCGTACGATTCTCGGCTGGTTTTCTAGCATGCTTCTTAGACAAAAGACGTGCGAACATACAGTAAAAACGATCGCACGCCTTCCATACACTTTTTGATTATCCTACGATCGCGGGATTTCCCGCGATTATCGTGCGATAATCGCACAGTGTATGGGCACCTTAAGGAGGATCAGTCAACAAGACCATACACATTCTTCACAGGGAAATCATGTCCAGGGACCTTTTATAATTATAAAAAAATAAAAAATAAATCAGAAATAAAATTTAGTTTCTACTTTTATGCAGGATGGGGAGGCAAAAACTTAGTAATACATGCACAAAACTATCTTTTAACAAAGATAATTTGAAATGAATCATCCAAAGATTAGAGAAAATGGTGGGTGCAGAGATGTCAACCTGGTATAAGTGTAATATGAAAAGAGCAAAGCAATTTGCTTGAATGATGCAGTGCTAGAGCATAAGCAGCCAATTTGCAGACTTGAGCACCGTCACCTGGGGTTGCTGGAAGGTTCCTAAAGGTGGCCATACACTGTACAACCATCGCAAGACCTTAGTCTTGCGATGGTTGTAAAGTAATTTAAAAAACATACGATCTGCCCATCTTGGACAGGCAGATCGTACTCTCGATCATCGCAAGCCCTCCCCCCTGAGGGGCGGGCTTCCGATGACCGCAAAGCTGAACGGGCAGTGTGCGCATGCGCACACCGGCCCGTTCGGCATTTGTCTCCCGAGCACCATTCAAACCAGCCGAAAATCGTACGATTTTTGGCTGGTTTTCTAGCTTGCTCCCCAGACAAAAGACGTGCGACCGTACAGTAAAAACGGTTGCACGTCTTCCATACACTTTGTAATTATCGTACACCTTTACCCTAAATCAGCTCCAACCTGGAACGTACACCTAGGATTTTGGTGTCTTTAGTGGGAAAAGAGTGCAGAAGGGGAATGCAGTGAAGTATCAACAGTAACACAGTTGATGCTGTCCATGATACTTTTTTTTATTTGCACTATAAGGGCCGTAAATCGCGCATATTTTACACATGTACGCAGGTAAATGCGCATCTATGCGTGTAAACGCACATAGAATATAATGTTTCTAATGCTAAAAATAGAAAAATTATTTGTAGGTTGAAGAACACATATGGGCCACATGCTTGTATATACGCGTTCATACGTGCGCCAATACGCATGTTTCTGCACTTGCCTTCCTGCTATGCCTGTGTGAATGAGGCCTTACAGTTACAGGACAAGCTTTCAGGTGAATATATCCAGTGGCGTCACTGGAGGGG
>NW_017308664.1:91315-100045 GCF_000935625.1 Nanorana parkeri
CAGCACCTGGGTGAAACCTGCCAGGAGTGATACCAGTGCACTACCAGGTCCTGGTCCGCTCCCAAAGCCCGAGAAGACAGGGGACTATTTTATCACTTTCGGCATCCACAGCAACATGGAGTAATATATTTTAATCAACCCTTTCATTGCCAAGCCCTTGAACGCTTTTAAACTCAGCTGGACACACCATTTTTGCAATTTTTACCTTTTTTGTAGGCGCAACCAATGCATTTTTGCGCATTTATGTAGGGGTGGGGGACTGTAAACATTTTTTTGTGGGGTTTTTTTTGTGACAAGCTAGAGGCCACACTGCAGCCGCCCAGGGGCCACACTGACAGCGAAGAGGCCGCACTGACCTCCGCACTGACCGCCCAGGGACCAGTGCAGTCTCTCAAGGGGCCAGTGTGGACTTGCGGTGGTCATTGTGGGCTTTGGGTGGTCAGTGTGGGCTCTGGGTGGTGGGTTGCGGTGGTCAGTGTGGGCTCTGGGCAGTCAGTGCGGGCTCTCGGTTGTCAGCACCGAATTTCATTTTTGTCTTAGTCTTTTGACGAAAATTAATTTTTAGTTGCATTTTAGTCATCAGATTAATTATTGTTTTAGTCGACTAAAATCTAATAGGTTTACTGGGCGATACCGAATATTGAGTACCGGAAGTCCCATTCAGGAAGCCAGGCGGTGTGTAAAGACTCGCCGCCCGCCTTCCCAATTAGCAAGGAAGCCGTCCCCATGCTTCTCGTCGCTATGTGACAAGAAAGCATGGAGCCGGCTTGCTGGCCAATCATGGAAGCCAGGCGCTGTGTAATGACGCAGTGCCCGGCTTCCTGATTGGCTGGGAAGCCGGCTCCCTCGCTTCCTCGTCATGAGCATGGACTAATCAGGAAGCCGGGCAGAACGTCATTACACGCTGCCTGACTTCCTGATTGGCCGGGAGGTCGGCTCCATGCTCTCTCGCCACATAATGTATTATTTAAGCTTTTCTCTAGCATTTCCAAACTCATTTTATTATATATCCCTGGAGTAATTTTTTATTTTATTTAACTTTTATTTTTTACATTTCTTTTTACTTCATTGCTATCACATGAGGGGCTCACAAGCCCCCTATGTGATGGCACATTGGAGGTGACAGGCTCTCTTTAAGGTGACATTAGGGGTCTTTTAGACCCCTAGTGTCACCTTTCCCCTTCATTGGATTCAGTTGCTAAGGAAGCTGAATGTCAACACAGCAGGCAGTGGCTGGGAGCAATAGCCAGCCTGCTATTGGATATTTTAAATTGTAATAGCAGGCTGGCTATTGCACCCGCCCACTGCCTGCTGTCAATCAGCAGAGGAGGAAACTGAAGGAGAAAGTTCTCCATCAGGTCCTCTTCTGCAGATTGACAGCAGGCAGTGGGCGGGTGCAATAGCCAGCCTGCTATTACAATTTAAAATATCCAATAGCAGGCTGGCTATCGTTTTCAGCCGCTGGTTGGAGACTTGACACCGGTGATAGAACACTGCCAGAAGAGAAGGAGGAACGGGGAAGAAGAGAAGAGTACGAAGTGGCCAGAGAAGGAGAAACGGGGTGGCCACAGAAGGAGGAACAAGGCGGGCAGAGAAGGAGGAACGGGCAGCAGCAGAGGTACAAGGGGGAGCAGCGTGGGAATGCAGTGACAGTCTCTCCTCCCTGCTGGTGCCAGGTGCAATGGTCTGTGTTCCCACTGCCTCTGCCGATACACTTGGGGGGGGGGAAATTTTGCTGACGAAATGAACACTACTTGAGAGCCCGCAGAACGGAATGACAGCACCAGTCGACTACTCTATTAAGATGCACTGCTCTATAGTAAAGGGCCACGTCAGGCAGTCCAATCCCTCCAGATGATTTAGGCATAGTTAGGAGACGCCTGCCAAGATCCTAGGGAGGATGGTCATTTTAAGCACGTTACATCGACCGAACCATGTCACCATGAGAACCTGCCAGTTCCATAGGTCCTGTTTAATCTGTAGCAGGAGGGGAGCAAAATTGTCATCATACAACAACCCCAGGTCAGGGGTGAGATGGGTACCAAGGTATGGCAGGGAGTGCTCCTCCCCCTGAAAGGAAACTGAGCCTGAACAAAGCTCAGTTCAGTCAGAGTGATATTTAGTGCTGCCGACTTAGTCCAGTTTATGGCCAGGTTAGAGAGAGCACCATAAACCCTAAACTCTTGCATAAGTTCCGGGAGAGAGGATCGAGGCTGGGAAATAAAAAGCAGGAGGTCGTCTGCGTATGCAGCGACCTTATGGTCCATGGAGTGATACCGGAATCCGGCAGTGCAACTATTAAGTCTAACGTGACACAGGAAGGGTTCATGCGCCAGAATATACATCAATGGGGAGAGGGGACAGCCCTGTCTCATACCATTCATAGTTACATAGTATTTGAGGTTGAATAAAGACATTAGTCCATCAAGTCCAACCATTCGTGAGATGGAAATAAGGAGACCTGGTCTCATTGATCTGGATCGCCGCCGTAGGGTCAGAGTATAAGGCAAACAGCCAGGCCAACATATTTGGTCCAAGTCCGATGTGTCGAAGGGTGGACCGCAAAAATAGTCAGTCCACCCTGTTGAACGCCTTTTCGGCGTTTGTAGATAGAATCATCAATGGGGAGGAGGTGGAACGAGCCCCGTGAATGACATTAAGGACCCTGGTAGTGCTATCCCTAACCTCCCGAGTTAAAACAAAACCCACCTGGTAATCTCGCACCAAGGGTTGAATGTAAGGTGAGAGCCTGGTGGCCAGGATTTTCGCGAACAATTTAAGATCAAAGTTAAGCAGGGCTATGGGACGATAGCTCCCACATTGTGCGGGGTCTGTCCCCTCTTTAGGGATCACCATGATGTGCGCCCTCAAGGAATCCACTGGAAAGGGACGGTTCTGGAGAATGGAGTTAAAGGCAGTCAAAAAATGGGGTGACAGCTGATCCAAAAACCTATGATAGTACGGGATCGTGAAACCATCTGGACCCGGGGCTTTACCAAGCTTGGATTGCTTCAAAGCATCAACCAGTTCCTCCGGAGAGATGGGAAGATTCAACAACTGCACCCCAAGGTACTTAAGGAATTAAGCCAGGTTATAACTAGACCATTAATCCTCATTTTGAAGGACTCCTTAATGACTGGATCTCCTCCACTGAGAGGGAAGAGTGACCGGAGTTCTAGAGGTACAGGCCTACCGCAGCCGCACGGGTCGGTGCTTCCCATAAAAGGGGATCTGGTTGCAGGTTATACAATCAACGGTAAAAGTCACAAAACTCCTCCGCCATATCTTTGGAAAGCGTAAGTCGAGAGCCTTGTCTGGAAGTCAGGTGGGAAATGAAAGTTTTGCTTCTCGGGCCATGTAAGGCCTCGGCGAAGTATTTGCCAGGTTTGCTGGCGTACTCATACAAAGTCCTCCTTCCCCACATGGCACGCCTCTTCACTCTCAGGAATAGTAGAGCGTTAAGAGCTTCTCGAACCTGTACCAGCTCCCTGTAGGCCGCCACCACAAGAGGTTTCTTATGTGCCGTCTTCATTCTGCAGAGGCGGCCCAACAGGACATCGGTCTGGGCATTGCGCTCCCGTTTTCGTCTAGCGCCATGTTTAATGAGTACTCCCCGTATGACACATTTGTGGGCCTCCCACAGAGACAGAGGGTCGACACTGCCATCAACATTAGTGCGGAAATAGTCCGCCAGGGAAGCCAATAAGTCCCCTCGTATGGTAGGATCCTGCAGAAGAGACTCATGGAGCCTCCAGGAGGAACACCTGGAAGTGGGAGTTAAAAGATTCACACTTAACTGGATCGGGGTATGGTCAGAGAAAAGAACCAATAGTTGCTGAAAGGACCTTAGATAAGTCCCTGTGACGGATGAAGAAATAATCAACCCTCTAGTAGGATTGGTGGACGGTCGAGTAGTAGGTGAAATCTCGTCCTTCAGGGTACAGGGTATGCCACACGTCCATGAGATGGAGTTGCTGGAGAGCTAATTTAAGTTTCCAGAGGTATGAGAATGAGAGGTGGGAGGTGGGGCACCTCTGGAGGTGTCTACAGTAGGATCTAGAGCCACATTAAAGTTGCCGCTCCAAAATCAGAGTTACCTCATGAATCTCCGACAGGTGAGTGAGAGAGGATTGCAGGAACTGGTCCGAGTTAGGCAAATACACATTGGCAATCGTCACCTTAGTCCCGCCCAGATGGCTTGACCAACCAATGGGCTCTCCACCCTTAGATATGGAGAGTGGGGACACAGTATGCTACCCCACTGGATAGTCACGATTGATCAATTTGGGAACCGCATCCCTCTTGAAGTGGGTTTCCTGAATGAAGGCTACCTGTGACCTAGCTCCCCGCAAGTCAGAAAGCAACCTAGAACGTTTTTCGGGGATGTTCAGGTCCCCTGGCGTTCAGGGAATAAAGTGAGAGCGGAGCCATAACCGCCAAAGATTATATAGAGGACCTGGTGGCAGCTGAAAAAGGGGAGGGGGGGGGAGGAGCGAGATCAAGAGCAGCAGAGAAAAGAAGATAGAGCATGTATAGGAGGAGAAGAAAAGAGAGAAATTCGCTGACACTGGCTACAGGTCAGCCACAACCTTGAAATTGCGTCCACCCTGCACAACTAGGGTGTACGCGCAACCTATGGGGATAAAGTTGTAACAAAACAGTGGTCAAAACAACAGCAGTATAGGAGATGCATCAACAAGGCAGCACGACCTTACATTATTATTAAGGCATGATAAACTGAAGCAGTCCCAGAGATCATATCCTGGATGTCCATGAGGGGAGAGGACAACACTATACAGTCCCCCTTGTGGGGGACGCACCAGTACAGCACTCTCACCCCCCATGTACGATCCGCGGCCCCTCGCCCTCTATGAGGACTCCAAAAAGAAACAGTATGGGAATTTGGAAGATGTGCCTCCACCCACTTGAGCTGCAATGCCGAGGAGGCCCCCTCCTAGAACTCCAGAGGACCAAAAAACAGGTCCGGTAGAGGACCGGGGGAGGGCCACCTCCAGTGGTTAAAATGACATAGCAATATAATAGACATGTCCAACATAAGGCAGCAGTAAAATCAGGACTTAGAACAGAAAAACCTGGGACTGCGACTCAGCCTCCAGCAAAAAAGGAGGGGTCATCAGGCTTCACTCCGTGCATGAGATGGCCAGGATCAGGGCGCCGGCTGGCTTGGCTGCGTGACCTCCCTGATCTGGGGACTCCAAACAGGAGTGGGGCAGAAGGTAGACAGTCTTCTGAAAAGTCCAACCAGTTCGGGATTGGTATAGCTTCGGCCCCCAAGACGGAGAACATAGACAATTGTTGAGGGCGATGCAGTTGAAATGATGAGTCGCCCTTCCGCACGATAAGATGAAAAGGATGCCCCCACCTGTATGAAGTATCAGAGGAGCGGATGATTTCCAACAAGGGCTGCAGCGATCGTCGCATGCGGAGGGTGTGTCTGGAAAGATCAGGCATAATTTGAATAGGAGCGCCATCAAAGTCCATGGGCCCCTTGTGCCAGGCCTGGCACAGGATCTCCTCCTTGATCGCGTAAAAAGTGCACCCGACATAACACATCAAGGAGTGGGGAGGTAGTAGAGGTTGGTAAACGGACACCCAGGACACGATGTACCCAATCCAATTCCATTGTTGCGTCTGTTGCGGTTTTCGCCATTGTCCAGCTGGAGGAAAGCTGTAGTGATCTGTGCGCCCATATCTGAGTGGGCCGACTCCAAGGCCGACATCCGTTGTGTGAGAGAGGCAGTGGACTCCTCTATTGTAGATACACGTCCATCCAGGGATGTCATTCTCTGCCCAATGTCCTGAACTTCCTGTCTGAGGGCCGCCACAATTTTCGCCGCCATGTCCTCCAGGTCACCCTTCGTATTGAGATGCGGGAGGATCTCTTTCCAGTCCCCCCCACTCCCCGATCATGATCATGAACCCGTTCCGCCGCGTCGGAGGGAGGTGCCGCCACCTTGAGGTCAATGTCCATTTCTGATGTAATAAGTTCTGCTAGCTCCACAGCTAATGCTGCAGCACAAAGTTCTAGCTAGTTCTAGCCTGGGGATAGTGAGCTCAGGGTGTGGAATCAGTTTTGCTTTGCCAATGACAAATCCTATGTGGCAATGTGCTGTAACATTAACAGTTTTTCAGTAGGCAGGAGCTCCCATTGCTTTGATAGAAACATCACAGAATATGCAAAGTTTTTGACCTTAGACCACTGCAGAGAAGGGGGAGTGAGGCTGGAAGGGCCGATCTAAGCGCAAGCCAGCTTGGATCATCTTGTGAGTATAACTTTTTTTTCCTTTTTAACCTAGACAAAAAACATAAATTGTGACATAGAACTGTGACAGGGGCTGCAAATCCTAATGGATCATACAGGCTATTAATTGTAGACAAGACACATCTGTGAGTAAAAGGTTTTCCCTCTGTCTATTTGAAAGTTAAAGGAATCAGATGTTAAGTTCCAAAGTAGAACAAGACTGCATTGTACAGGTAAAGGGTCTTTCCCTAAATCTAAATCTTTTCGATCATTAGAGTAGTTTTAGGAAAGTAAAACTTTCCTTAATTCTTTACTGTTGGAAGAAATCTTGTGAAGCCTGAAATTGGCGCAGGAGAGCATCTGCTGTGCTCTTTTAAGGAGACTGATTGCAGACTCATTGGAAGGTAGAGATTTTAAACAGTCATCTACGTAAAAGTCTCTGTCATGAATTGTCTAGCATCTGAGCCATGCTCAGGCTCACCCTATTTTTTACAAATCATAAATCAGCTTTATTGTACATATGCAAAATACAGTAAGACAGTAGGCGATTCCTCATGAAACCAGTACTCGTATGGGATAGGAGGCATACGTCGATTGTATCTCAAGTTCTACCGCATTAATAGGCTGCCTGCCATGGGAGGTCAGTCATCGTAGGGCCAGAACAACCCTGTCTGGTACAACAAAAAATATCAACAATAATGGTTTATACATTGCCAACACTTCTCGGAGTCGGGCGCAATGTGCCACTCCGGTCCTGTCCATAATCAAGTGTGAAAACAACTATTGTTGTTGTATTGATCCGTGTTCCCCCACACTTTAAGTTACGAGACGAGATATGATGCGAGTAAGGCAGCAAAGAGAAAGATGAGGGGTGGGGATTTAATCACTAAGTTATAAGGAGTGAGAAGCAGAGGGGGAGCCAGAGGGAAAGGAGTGAGATTCAGTTAGGAGTAATGGGATAGTGGGCCTGGCGTACATACAGTGAGCCACGAGGGTCCCGGCTGAGTAGGATTCAGGCAGAGGTTGCAGGCAAGTGAAGCACCCCTCCTTAAAGGAGAACTATGGGGTCAGTGTTTTTCCCCATAGTTCTCCTTAGGGTAACGGGAGGACACAGACTAGCGTCCTCCTGTTACCCTAAGCTCAGTATACCGCGAGCTGCAGCTCGCAGTATACTGAGACGCCGCAGCCGGAGCGGATCCTGACCTGGACGTCGGGATCCGCCCAGCTGCGTGAGTGACAGCTGGCCCTGCCTATCTAGAGGCAGAGCCAGCTGTACCCGCCCCCTCCCCCGTCCGTTCTGCCAGTCAGCGCTGGCAGATCGGAGTGGGGAGAGGGGAATCCAGCCCCTCCCCCTGTCACGGCAGAGAGCCGTGACAGGATCGAGAGGTGAGCGAACCCGGTATGTGTTCGCTCACCTCCCGATCTACTGAGCCGACCTGTGACAGTCTCATTGTCACAGGTCGGCTAGAACTATGAGGTGAGTGGAAATCACTCATCTCATAGTTCTCCTTTAAAAAAGAAAAATACATGCTACAAAAAAAAAGAAAATTATTCTTTAAAAAAAAATACTGTTGTCAGGGCCCAGTAATGCCATAAAGAGTGTGTTCCAGTGCAATCCGCCTCTGGAACGCAGTGGAACGCGTTCCTTACTTCTCCCCTTTGCGCGCTCCTTACTTCTGCCCTCTGTACGTTCCTTACTTCGGACCTCTGCACTCTGTGCGTTGCTTACATCTTAACCCTGCACTCTGTGCGTTGCTTACATCTTACCCCTGCGCTCTGTGCGTTCCTTACTTCGGACCTCTGCACTCTGTGCGTTACTTCCATAGGGTCAGGGTTTTGTGTATAGTTATATGTAGAATTTAGATATGAGACAGAAATGGCTGCTGGAATTAAAAACGCTTGTCTTAAAATATGCAATTTATACAGTTAATTTTTAATTATTGTTTGCATTTTATTTCATTATGGACAGGGCTTTAAAAATGTTAAGGTGTCTCACCAGTCAGTCAAAAATGTCACCAGTCAGCATGACCGGACTATAGCCTTGCAATTTGTGTCAACATTTTTTGGGGTCAGATAGAGCTTTCTTTTGGTGGTATATAAAATCACCACTGTGGGGGAGGGCGTTATTTTTTACTATATAATGAAAAAAGTAAATTTCACACAAATAAAAGTTTCCCTCCGTTATGTTATAAAACATTTATTCTTACCCATATTTTTGGTAAAATATAAAATTCGGGGTCACGTCGGGTAAATAGACACCAAACATGTCAAGCCTTAAAATTGCGTGCGCCCGCAAAATCGCAACAAACGACCACACTAAAAATCAGCCATAGGCGACGCTTAAAACGCTTTTACCGCTCATCAGTTTAGTGTTATCAGTAATTAATGGCCCTAAAATTATTGCTCACACTCGACTTTCGCAGCGAAATGTAACATGTGCGGCACAATAGGTGCAATTTTTTTTTTTT
>NW_017308664.1:102334-109619 GCF_000935625.1 Nanorana parkeri
ACCAAGAAGCAGGAGCGAGATCAAGAGCAGCAGAGAAAAGAAGATAGAGCATGTATAGGAGGAGAAGAAAAGAGAGAAATTCGCTGACACTGGCTACAGGTCAGCCACAACCTTGAAATTGCGTCCACCCTGCACAACTAGGGTGTACGCGCAACCTATGGGGATAAAGTTGTAACAAAACAGTGGTCAAAACAACAGCAGTATAGGAGATGCATCAACAAGGCAGCACGACCTTACATTATTATTAAGGCATGATAAACTGAAGCAGTCCCAGAGATCATATCCTGGATGTCCATGAGGGGAGAGGACAACACTATACAGTCCCCCTTGTGGGGGACGCACCAGTACAGCACTCTCACCCCCCATGTACGATCCGCGGCCCCTCGCCCTCTATGAGGACTCCAAAAAGAAACAGTATGGGAATTTGGAAGATGTGCCTCCACCCACTTGAGCTGCAATGCCGAGGAGGCCCCCTCCTAGAACTCCAGAGGACCAAAAAACAGGTCCGGTAGAGGACCGGGGGAGGGCCACCTCCAGTGGTTAAAATGACATAGCAATATAATAGACATGTCCAACATAAGGCAGCAGTAAAATCAGGACTTAGAACAGAAAAACCTGGGACTGCGACTCAGCCTCCAGCAAAAAAGGAGGGGTCATCAGGCTTCACTCCGTGCATGAGATGGCCAGGATCAGGGCGCCGGCTGGCTTGGCTGCGTGACCTCCCTGATCTGGGGACTCCAAACAGGAGTGGGGCAGAAGGTAGACAGTCTTCTGAAAAGTCCAACCAGTTCGGGATTGGTATAGCTTCGGCCCCCAAGACGGAGAACATAGACAATTGTTGAGGGCGATGCAGTTGAAATGATGAGTCGCCCTTCCGCACGATAAGATGAAAAGGATGCCCCCACCTGTATGAAGTATCAGAGGAGCGGATGATTTCCAACAAGGGCTGCAGCGATCGTCGCATGCGGAGGGTGTGTCTGGAAAGATCAGGCATAATTTGAATAGGAGCGCCATCAAAGTCCATGGGCCCCTTGTGCCAGGCCTGGCACAGGATCTCCTCCTTGATCGCGTAAAAAGTGCACCCGACATAACACATCAAGGAGTGGGGAGGTAGTAGAGGTTGGTAAACGGACACCCAGGACACGATGTACCCAATCCAATTCCATTGTTGCGTCTGTTGCGGTTTTCGCCATTGTCCAGCTGGAGGAAAGCTGTAGTGATCTGTGCGCCCATATCTGAGTGGGCCGACTCCAAGGCCGACATCCGTTGTGTGAGAGAGGCAGTGGACTCCTCTATTGTAGATACACGTCCATCCAGGGATGTCATTCTCTGCCCAATGTCCTGAACTTCCTGTCTGAGGGCCGCCACAATTTTCGCCGCCATGTCCTCCAGGTCACCCTTCGTATTGAGATGCGGGAGGATCTCTTTCCAGTCCCCCCCACTCCCCGATCATGATCATGAACCCGTTCCGCCGCGTCGGAGGGAGGTGCCGCCACCTTGAGGTCAATGTCCATTTCTGATGTAATAAGTTCTGCTAGCTCCACAGCTAATGCTGCAGCACAAAGTTCTAGCTAGTTCTAGCCTGGGGATAGTGAGCTCAGGGTGTGGAATCAGTTTTGCTTTGCCAATGACAAATCCTATGTGGCAATGTGCTGTAACATTAACAGTTTTTCAGTAGGCAGGAGCTCCCATTGCTTTGATAGAAACATCACAGAATATGCAAAGTTTTTGACCTTAGACCACTGCAGAGAAGGGGGAGTGAGGCTGGAAGGGCCGATCTAAGCGCAAGCCAGCTTGGATCATCTTGTGAGTATAACTTTTTTTTCCTTTTTAACCTAGACAAAAAACATAAATTGTGACATAGAACTGTGACAGGGGCTGCAAATCCTAATGGATCATACAGGCTATTAATTGTAGACAAGACACATCTGTGAGTAAAAGGTTTTCCCTCTGTCTATTTGAAAGTTAAAGGAATCAGATGTTAAGTTCCAAAGTAGAACAAGACTGCATTGTACAGGTAAAGGGTCTTTCCCTAAATCTAAATCTTTTCGATCATTAGAGTAGTTTTAGGAAAGTAAAACTTTCCTTAATTCTTTACTGTTGGAAGAAATCTTGTGAAGCCTGAAATTGGCGCAGGAGAGCATCTGCTGTGCTCTTTTAAGGAGACTGATTGCAGACTCATTGGAAGGTAGAGATTTTAAACAGTCATCTACGTAAAAGTCTCTGTCATGAATTGTCTAGCATCTGAGCCATGCTCAGGCTCACCCTATTTTTTACAAATCATAAATCAGCTTTATTGTACATATGCAAAATACAGTAAGACAGTAGGCGATTCCTCATGAAACCAGTACTCGTATGGGATAGGAGGCATACGTCGATTGTATCTCAAGTTCTACCGCATTAATAGGCTGCCTGCCATGGGAGGTCAGTCATCGTAGGGCCAGAACAACCCTGTCTGGTACAACAAAAAATATCAACAATAATGGTTTATACATTGCCAACACTTCTCGGAGTCGGGCGCAATGTGCCACTCCGGTCCTGTCCATAATCAAGTGTGAAAACAACTATTGTTGTTGTATTGATCCGTGTTCCCCCACACTTTAAGTTACGAGACGAGATATGATGCGAGTAAGGCAGCAAAGAGAAAGATGAGGGGTGGGGATTTAATCACTAAGTTATAAGGAGTGAGAAGCAGAGGGGGAGCCAGAGGGAAAGGAGTGAGATTCAGTTAGGAGTAATGGGATAGTGGGCCTGGCGTACATACAGTGAGCCACGAGGGTCCCGGCCGAGTAGGATTCAGGCAGAGGTTGCAGGCAAGTGAAGCACCCCTCCTTAAAGGAGAACTATGGGGTCAGTGTTTTTCCCCATAGTTCTCCTTAGGGTAACGGGAGGACACAGACTAGCGTCCTCCTGTTACCCTAAGCTCAGTATACCGCGAGCTGCAGCTCGCAGTATACTGAGACGCCGCAGCCGGAGCGGATCCTGACCTGGACGTCGGGATCCGCCCAGCTGCGTGAGTGACAGCTGGCCCTGCCTATCTAGAGGCAGAGCCAGCTGTACCCGCCCCCTCCCCCGTCCGTTCCGCCAGTCAGCGCTGGCAGATCGGAGCGGGGAGAGGGGAATCCAGCCCCTCCCCCTGTCACGGCAGAGAGCCGTGACAGGATCGAGAGGTGAGCGAACCCGGTATGTGTTCGCTCACCTCCCGATCTACTGAGCCGACCTGTGACAGTCTCATTGTCACAGGTCGGCTAGAACTATGAGGTGAGTGGAAATCACTCATCTCATAGTTCTCCTTTAAAAAAGAAAAATACATGCTACAAAAAAAAAGAAAATTATTCTTTAAAAAAAAATACTGTTGTCAGGGCCCAGTAATGCCATAAAGAGTGTGTTCCAGTGCAATCCGCCTCTGGAACGCAGTGGAACGCGTTCCTTACTTCTCCCCTTTGCGCGCTCCTTACTTCTGCCCTCTGTACGTTCCTTACTTCGGACCTCTGCACTCTGTGCGTTGCTTACATCTTAACCCTGCACTCTGTGCGTTGCTTACATCTTACCCCTGCGCTCTGTGCGTTCCTTACTTCGGACCTCTGCACTCTGTGCGTTACTTCCATAGGGTCAGGGTTTTGTGTATAGTTATATGTAGAATTTAGATATGAGACAGAAATGGCTGCTGGAATTAAAAACGCTTGTCTTAAAATATGCAATTTATACAGTTAATTTTTAATTATTGTTTGCATTTTATTTCATTATGGACAGGGCTTTAAAAATGTTAAGGTGTCTCACCAGTCAGTCAAAAATGTCACCAGTCAGCATGACCGGACTATAGCCTTGCAATTTGTGTCAACATTTTTTGGGGTCAGATAGAGCTTTCTTTTGGTGGTATATAAAATCACCACTGTGGGGGAGGGCGTTATTTTTTACTATATAATGAAAAAAGTAAATTTCACACAAATAAAAGTTTCCCTCCGTTATGTTATAAAACATTTATTCTTACCCATATTTTTGGTAAAATATAAAATTCGGGGTCACGTCGGGTAAATAGACACCAAACATGTCAAGCCTTAAAATTGCGTGCGCCCGCAAAATCGCAACAAACGACCACACTAAAAATCAGCCATAGGCGACGCTTAAAACGCTTTTACCGCTCATCAGTTTAGTGTTATCAGTAATTAATGGCCCTAAAATTATTGCTCACACTCGACTTTCGCAGCGAAATGTAACATGTGCGGCACAATAGGTGCAATTTTTTTTTTTTTTTTACACAACTTTATTGCTATCACATAGGGGGCTGAATGCAGGAAGTGATGTAATATACGGGGAGTAACTATGTCTACCGATCTCCATTTTGATCGAGAGGAGTGGATTTTTCAAGCCCTGATTATGGGTGTAAGTGGGGGCCTCACGTTTTGAGTTTCCCCAAAGGCCTCACAAAGTCTAGAGCTGCCTCTAGACTTTATATTGCACAGACAAATTGATCCACAGTCCAATCCTGGGTCTGACTCTGTTACATGAGTAATCTTCCACCATCTCAATGAAAGCAATGCTTGTAGTTGCTGTTTTAGAAGCTCTAAATTCACGTTTCCTGGATTTCCTCCATTGTTAGGCTCAGAGATTTCATTATCATCAAAAGTCAGTTGCTCAGCTTAGGCAATCTGCATCACAAGCCCATGATGGAACTTCTGCCAGAAGAGATTTTAATTTGCCATTTGCTAGAGGCCTAATTTTTCCACCCCACCTTGCCTTCCAGTACATCATATCCCACGGAACAGGATCAGAAGATGGTATAGGTAATGACAGCTTGGCATTGTTATCAAGCCAGATGAATCAGCAGTAGATTGTCCTTGTCAGTATCTCAGCCATAAAGGTAAAATGTTCTTTACATCCATATAAGTCATAGTCTTCAGCATAATTTAAATAACTGATTCAACAAAGTTAAAATTACATCTAGAGTGATAAATTGCACTCACCCAAAGTATTATTTTCTAATGTACCCAGTCTGAGCATCAATATATAAATACTCAGACACCAAGTACCCTGTTTCCCCGAAAATAAGACCTACCCCGGAAATAAGACCTAGTACTATTTTTGGGAATAGCTAAAATATAAGACCTACCCCGAAAATAAGACCTAGTTGTGACCATTCCCAGCGCGGTGGTGGCATAAGGGGAAACTTGAAGAGCCGCGGGAGAGAATCAGCGGTGCCAGCGCTAGAGGAAGCGAGGCGGCACCAAAGGGAGGAGAGCTGCATAAGCCGATGCCTCCTCTATAGCGCCGGCTCCTGTCACAGGCGGAGTGATACCAAATGCACTCCGCCTGTGAGGAATCGATAGTGAAAGTGCGCTTCGCTCATTCTGGCCAGCGATTGGTTAGCAAATTGCTCTTGAAAAGGTACGGCACCCCTGATTGCCCTGATCACCATATTTTTGTAGATGAATAAGTGTGGATTGTTGTACATTAAAAAAATAAAAATAAAAATAAGACCTACCCTGAAAATAAGACCTAGTGTGTTTTTTTGAGCCAAAAAAATATAAGACAGTGTCTTATTTTAGGGGAAACACGGTATGTAGTGATCTACAGAGCCATTGTGAATATCTTACCTCATACTTCATATACAGTACATACAAATGATACAAATTGTGTTTTAACACTTCTCTCTGGGTTTTTTTTACAGTAAAGATACAGTAATTGACAAACATTAATAAATATATTAAAAAAACTAAGACAAAAGAGATCGAAAAAAAGAAGAAAAAAAAATCCAGAGTGTGCAGTCTGAATATTGAGCGAGTTCAGTCCTTGTAATTTTTTTGTATAGTGGTGTCCAATAAATTGTAGTAACACAAATTACACATTAGATTGCAGGACCCCCCCCATTCCTCCTGTCATCTCCCCCACTAGGAAACAATGTAGACTTCCTTTAATTCGCTTGTAAGATAGGGTATTCTTGGCCGCATGTCTTCAAAGTGACCTGAAAGACACAAACTCTCCGCAAATGCATAGGCAAAGTACATAAACATTGAGGTTTACATCACAAGAAACAAGAATTTAAATTTTTACATCTCTTCCCTAATTTACCCCTACTGCCATAAAGGTGTAACTTGCACAAACGTTAACGTGATAACAAGTCAGTGAGATCTGAAGGACCTCCACCTTCTGCTCTCTCTGCTTTTAATCTGCACAGTTCCTTGTAAAGTTTTTCATTTTCCTGCTTAAACTTACCACGCTCTGTCTTAATTTGATCATATTACATTTTCAGATGGCCATGTTATTGTGTTAACTGAGAAAATGGTATCCAGGTCTTTGACTTTTGCTGATTATTTTGTTTAGTTTTGTTCTGCAGGATAAGGATAATATATTAGGATAATATGTGTTTGACCTGGTAAATCTTCTCTGAGGATTTGGCTCAATCTTTACCTGCTGATCTTTATGCTCAGCATCGGTCCTAAACAATGTTGCCACATCAACTTTAACAGCCTCTGTATTGGATTTTCTCCATAAATTATCCGCTCTTAACAATATATCATTTAAATCATGTGAATTTGGGGTAACTAATAAAATGTTTTCCCTGATATATTCTTCCAAAGCATCTAAAAGCATGACCAGGTGCATCAAACCTCCACACTCAAATGCATAACTTTTACAATCCAAGAGTTCCATCACAGTTGCTATTCTGTGTGACAGCTCATACCGGGTTCGCTCACCTCTCGATCCTGTCACGGCTCTCTGCCGTGACAGGGGGAGGGGCTGGATTCCCCTCTCCCTGCTCCGATCTGCCAGCGCTGACTGGCAGAACGGACGGGGGAGGGGGCGGGTACAGCTGGCTCTGCCTCTAGATAGGCAGAGCCAGCTGTCACTCACACAGCTGGGCGGATCCCGTCATCTACGTCGGGATCCGCTCCGGCGTCTCAGTATACCGCGAGCTGTATACTGAGCTTACGGTAACGGGAGGACGCTAGTTTGTGTCCTCCCGTTACCCTAAGGAGAACTATGGGGAAAAACACTGACCCCATAGTTCTCCTTTAAGGCCCCCATCCCCGCCGCCACCAAAAAAACCCATGATTTTGATACCTATTTTTTTTATATATTAAATAAACAGTATGAGGGGAATTTATCAAAACTGAAGCAGACGTATCTGGAGCAGGCAATCAGCTTCTCTCAATCAGCAGTTTGTTCAGTTAAAGGAGAACTATGAGGTGAGTGCTTTTCACTCACCTCATAGTTCTAGCCGACCTGTGACAATGAGACTGTCACAGGTCGGCTCAGTAGATCGGGAGGTGAGCGAACACATACC